>NW_015659003.1:53212-70703 GCF_001515625.1 Sinocyclocheilus rhinocerous | reverse complement strand
TGTCAGCCATGTCAGCCATGAATAAACCAAATAAAGCAGAACTGGCCCAAATCTGGGCCACATTGATTTGACAGATCCGGCAGATCCAACACCTTGCTCCGCCCCACATACTGTGAAGAATGATGTCACTTGGGTGGTCCGCTCCTGTTTGCCAGATTTGGGCTACAAGCAAGCCATAGGAAGGCCCAGTGTCAGCCATGTATAAACCAAATAATGCAGAACTGGCCCAAATCTGGACCACATTGATTTTAATTCTGGCCCAGATCCAACACCTTAATCCGGCCCACATACTGTGAAGAATGATGGCACTTGGGCGGTACGCTCCTGTTTGCCAAATTTGGGTCACAAGCAAGCCATAGGTAGGCCGCATGTCAGCCATGAATATAAATAAATAAAATAAATCAAAATTGGCCCAAATCTGGGCCACATTTATTTGAATTCTGGCCCAGATCCAACACCTTGCTCCGGCCCACATACTGCATGGAATAATGGCATTTTGGCAGTCCCAAATTTTGCCTGTTTGCCAGATTTGGGCCTCAAGTATGCCTTAACATTGCAGCATCCATGACAATAAATAAATAAAATAAAGTAGAACTGGCCCAAATCTGGGCCACATTTATTTAAATTCTGGCCCAGATCCAACACCTTGCTCCGGCCCAAATACTGTGTGGAATAATGACATTTGGGCAGTCCAATTCTGTTTTCCAGATTTGGGCCTCAAGTAAGCCTTAGTATTGCTGCATGTAAGCCAACCAAATAAACCAAAACTGGCCCTAATGTGGACCACAGTTGATTTTTATTCTAACCCTGGTCTTCCCCACATTCCTCATGTGGCCCACATGCTGCATGAAATGGTGGCATTTTGGCAGTGGTCCACAAGCAGGGCACGACACAGCCACATTTTAGCTAATAATGAACAAAATAAACCATAAATATACATTATCTGGGCCACACTAAGCCTTAAGTGAGTTATGCATCAACAATACTCAACATTGTAAAGAGTAATTTAAAAATGTCCTCCATAAATGTTCAAATAAGTTCCAGAAATGTGCCCTACTTGATAAAATCATCCTGACCCAAGTTTTGCACAAGCAGCAATGAAAATGTCACATAAATATTCAAAGACACATTCCAATACTTTAAAAACTATTCTTCTCAAGTTTGAACTTAAATGCTTCTTCTCACTCAGGTAGACCTACACAGTAAGTCTGTGAGTGTCATAGCTACGCTGTGTTAAAGAGCGCACGACGAAGATGAAAGGTTATATATCATAAGTCTTTAATTCAACAAGAGTGAATCCAGCAAGAGTAAATCCAAACACAATGTAGCACAGCAACATTTAAGACATGAGACCAGAAAAACTCAAAGTGAACATACAGGAACTTAAGTACGCAGACCAAACAAGGATACTTAACTAGGCACACCTGAACGGAATAATACAATCAACACAACAAGGGAAACAGTGCAAAAGGAAAACAAAGTCCAAATTAACAGAAACCGTGACAATAATGCCTTGTCCAAATACCCACACTTGCGGTCTTGGCCTCTTGAGAGCACGTGCGCGCGACAGGAAGTAAGTGCGCAAGACTGTCCCAGGTCTTAAAAACGGCAAAGCGCAGTGCCCTTAACGCACACTAAATCGTCATGTTCTGGAAATAAATCGTGACACTTTTTGCAGAGATATCGCGAGAGGTCACGGAAACCTTTCCAATGTACATTGAATATTAATATAATAATTAGATATTACATATAATTTGATAGAAGAATAATACAATCAACACAACAAGGGAAACAGTGCAAAAGGAAAACAAAGTCCAAATTAACAGAAACCGTGACAATAATGCCTTGTCCAAATACCCACACTTGCGGTCTTGGTCTAGGAAGTAAGTGCGCAAGACTGTCCCAGGTCTTAAAAACGGCAAAGCGCAGTGCCCTTAACGCACACTAAATCGTCATGTTCTGGAAATAAATCGTGACACTTTTTGCAGAGATATCGCGAGAGGTCACGGAAACCTTTCCAATGTACATTGAATATTAATATAATAATTAGATATTACATATAATTTGATAGAAAAAGTGTTTTTACGTATTATTGGTGCAAAGATGAGTAGTGGTGATATTTATTTTGTACAACATTTGCAACTGCTTTTATCACTTAATTAGAAGCACCACAAATTAAAATTATGTCATGTTATAGGGACTACTGAACAGACATTTAGAAGTTGATTTTAAAATGCTAAATATTTAAAATTAAAATAAAGCTATGTAAACACTTGTACTTTTACAACACTATAAGTGTGTCCCATCGGGTAATGAAAAGTTCGACACACACTTGTGGTCTTCATCCTCACTTGAACACTTGGGCCAAATACAGGAAATACGTCATATAAGCAGGGCTTAAAGTTCTCCGGCACCGTGCCGGTGTTCCGGTGAATTCAGTTTCCCTGTTTCCCCCTCACAGCGCCTGCGCAACTTCGCAGTGTTGCCAAGTCCGCGGTTTTCCCGCGGTAGTCCACCGATCAAAACGATCCTTACTGAACAGACTCAAGAAGCTCAAGCTGCGCTTGTACTGTGCATTGCAGTGGAACATTCAAGATGGCTGACGAAGACAACGCTCGTCGAGTAAGTAGTAGAGTAAATTTATTATTACATACAACAGGGATCATTTTACTTGGTCAGGATGTAAGTGCCAAGTTTTAAAATCTTCTACGCCCAACATGACAAATGGAATCCCGTTACAATAGAATATGTCTGGAATCTTCAAAGCGTGGAAGTTGTTTGCTGCTGTATGAGTGCATCGTGCAACTCCAGCATGCAGATGTAACATCATATCTGCACGGGGCACGAGTGGCCTTTGTCGCGTCGCATCGGGCCGCTCGTGTCCGGCAGGCCTGCGTTTGACATCGGGGAAACCCGGACAATTCCCCGTGGCCTGGCTACAGATTTGGCCTGCTTGCAGCCAGTAACTTTATCGGTTTTATGTACAAAAGTGATCATTTTCAGTTTCTGCATTCGATAGAAAAATCTGTTTCACACTCCACGAGTGTGTGATGAAAAATATAAGCTGTTGCGCTTTATTTGCTCTGAAGGCTCTGAAATCATATAACGGTATTTGCTCTGAAATTATTCAGTGCAGGAGAGATTAACAGCATATGTACTTTAAAAGCATAACGAAGTGTAAATTTATTTGTTTTTCAGAAGGTTATGAAACAAATGAGGATTCAGTCAATGCAGCATAAACGATTTAAAGAACGATGCAATTGTTTCCCCTCACACATACAGATAAGCATACAGCTCGTAGTAAGGAAACTGTGCTGGCTAATGTAGAGGGCCTCATGGACATCCGTTCAAAAGTTTGGGATCAGTAAGACTTGTAATGTTTTTTAAAGAAGTCTCTTCTGCTCATCAAGGCTGCATTTATTTGATCAAAAATACAGAAAAAAACAGTTATCATGCAATATGTTATTACAACATAAAATAATGGTTTCTATTTTAATATACTTTAAAATATAATTTATTTCTGTGATGCAAAGCTGTATTTTCAGCATCATTACTCCAGTATAAAGTGTCACATGATCTTCAGAAATCATTCTAATATGCTGATTTATTATTATAATTATCAACAGTTGTGCTGCCAAATATTTTTGGGGGAAACTGCGATTACTTTTTTCAGGATTCTTTGATGAATAAAAAGTTTAAAAAGAACAACATTTATTCAAAATATAAATCTTTTCTAACAATATAAATCTTTGCTATCACTTCTTATCAATTTAACTCATCCTTGCTGAATAAAAGGTTTAATTTATTTTAAAAAATAAATAAAAGAAAGAATAAAAAATTCTGACCGCACACTTTTTATTCATCAAAGAATCTTGAAAAAAGTATCACAGGTTCCAAAAAAATATTAAGCAGCACAACAGTCTCCAGCACTAATAATAAATCAGCATATTAGAATGATTTCTGAAGATCATGTGACACAAGACTGGAGTAATGGCTGATGGTAATTCAGCTGTGCATAACAGAAATAAATTATATTTTAAAGGATATTAAAATAGAAACCATTATTTTACATTGTAATAATATTTTGCAAGATTACTGTTTTTTTTCTGTATTTTTGATCCAATAAATGCAGCCTTGATGAGCAGAAGAGACTTCTTTAAAAACATTACAAGTCTTACTCATCCTAAACTTTTGAACGGTAGTGTATAATGATAATAAAATGAGCTTTTGATAGGCATTGTCATCGG
The DNA here is from genome assembly GCF_001515625.1 of Sinocyclocheilus rhinocerous. Taxonomy (NCBI): domain Eukaryota; kingdom Metazoa; phylum Chordata; class Actinopteri; order Cypriniformes; family Cyprinidae; genus Sinocyclocheilus; species Sinocyclocheilus rhinocerous. Next base: position 66,456 of record NW_015659003.1, on the reverse strand, counting down.
AGGTGGAATCTGCTGCGAGAGCTCTCGTAGAAGTTTTAGCCAGGGACCTGTCTCCAAGTTCGTCGAGAGCAGAGAACAGCACAACAGTATCCATCCCTTCAGTTAGGGCAAGAGTCAGTGCCCCTTCTCCTTTGCTTCCACCCCCATCAGATTCACAGGCTAGGGTGAGGCAGGCACTAAGAAGGTAATCAAATCCCTGATTTTAAAATGTTACCCTAACTGTATTGAAAGATGTGTCATTGAAAAATTGTATAATGAGGTCTTTGTTTCTTTTTGTCTTTCGTAAGTCTAAAATTGAACTCTTCTTTGATGTGTGGTGAAATAGGCAGTTCCCTGGTATGTTCAAGTCTCAAAATGATCAGCCAAGGGGGAAAAGACGTTTCATGTCAACACCCACAACCTGTGTGAAAAGAACAGATTTTCAGATGTATGTCCTACCTAAACAATCCCTTGTCACTCCAAAAGGCTCAGAAGACCTAGAGTTTGCACATGCAGGCCTGGGTAAAAGACTTCTGAGTCTTCCAGACAACTTTCAACACGGTGAGGTAATAACATACAAAACTGTTTTGTGAGTTGAAATGTGCAGGGTTTTTTTTTTTTTTTACCAAAAGGTGTTTGCAAAAAGGAATTTTTTTTTAATTCAAAAAAGCATACTGTAGCATGTTGTAGACTTAGGGGTGCTGTTTGTTTTGTGTATTGTTTTTAGATTGTTTCTCAGCTTGAGGAGGAATTTCCAAAATTGAAAAGTCTACAAGGAGGTTGGATGTTTTACAAATCAACAGGTATTGGTTACATTATTGATTTTAACTGTTGTTGTATGCTTTAATATAATTGTTACCACAAATATAATTAGGTATTGTAGATCTTAGAAATTATATACGTGAAAGCTAATGTCCTTTTATTTATTTATTTTTTAAAGGTGGTGGTGGGCAGCGTAAGCTGTCAGTTATTCCCACCGACACCGAAGGATATTCCACCCGTCTCCTGAAATCAGCTTCTAATAGTGGGAAGAACACCCTGTATGTAATTCCTTTACAGGAGGAGCTGTCAACTGAAACACTGCCATATGATTCAGCTGAATTCTCAAAGATGCCTCAAGCAAACTGCATGAAGTGTGCCAAAAAAATACCACTGCAGTTGTTGCCACTTCATGTTGAAGACTGTGAAGAAACTTCTACAGTAAGTCTTTTAATGTAGAGCTGTTCCACCTCTTAGTCTATGTGTACAACTGAATGTTTCCACATAGCATATTTGCTAGGAATTGTCAGGAAATACTAAACTCAGTGCTATTTATATAACATTTTAAAAATATTTTCATTGTTACAAAGCAGCTGTACAGGAAACATATTAACTATAAGCAATATAATAAATATATGAAACAAAGTAAAGTATGAAAATCAGAATGAGTAAAATGAATATTATGAATATTATGTCCTGATAAAATATACAGTATTATAACTCCAAATTATTTTTTTAGTTCACTGACTCTCAACTGTTCTTATTTATAGTGTATACGGTGGCTCTATTTAAAAAATTTTTTTACAGGAGACTGAAACTGATGTTACTATAATTGAGGAGAAGGATTGTGCTGAATTTGACCAGCCAATTGAGCAGTCCAGAGGGAGTGAAGAGAAATCACAGGTAACACAAGATAAATGAATCCGTTTTTTTAAATTGCATTAGCTGACCAAAATGATATTTTTCCAGAGAATAATGTTTTATGGGACAAAAGTATTAATATACTACATCCAATATTGACTCTTGTTATGTATGCAGATTTGTCCCATCTGTCAGATTTCGTTTCCATCTGATGTCCTTCCATATCATGCCAGTATGTGCGGAGAAAAGTAAGCAGTGCACACATGGTTATACTATGTGTATTAATTATTTTTAAATATTTGAATGCGTTCATATTACAGATATATGTGAACTCAACAGTATAGGCCTAATGCATTGACAGGTTTAATGTAATTGCATGACTTTGCATCCAGTTTTTGTGTTATATATAATGTTGAAGGCTAATGCAACATAGCCACAAATGCTTTGTTAAAACAGAGAGATGCAGTATTCAACATTTACTTGGTTTTGTTATTGAAAGCATTCTGAATAGTAGTGGAATGTCCATTTTCAGAGAGGCTACATTTGATGACACTTTCACAACAGAGGAACAGCCAGGACCCTCACGGACACAATCAGTAACAGCACCTAGAACAGGTACGTTATGCACTTGTACTAAAAACATTTTGAAATATAACTTTGCATAACATTGTTCTTTCAGTGTGACTGTACTTTGCACTTTTCGAAACCATTACAATAAAACAATTTTTATTAGATAGACTTTATCTTACTTGCCTCTTATCAATAATTACTTGGTTGCAAACTATCAGGAGGTGCAGATAGCTGAGGAGTAAGCAGGGACTCTTTGTATTTGATTGCTTTCTGAATAGAATGTACAATAATGTAAAAAAAAAAAATTCACAAAACTTTATACCTCTCCCTCATTTCTTTTCAAGTGTAATATGTGATATGTGACCACTTGTTTGTTCATTTTTAAGGATGGGAAAATGAAATGGATCCCCAGAAGGCTTGCAGCTTGTTCCGGGAGAAATTACTTAATTCAAACAGTGAACAGCCAAGTCTGACACTCATTATTAATCAGTTTGATCCTGTGGATGAGCAGGATAGCACACTTGTTTCATTTTACAAAATTAACAATGTTTCATGGGCAGCTCCACTGAAGTGCAGATTAAGAGGTAGTGTATTACTTAATTTTTTTTTAAAGCTATATTTATACTGATTTTTTTTTTACCTTGAAGCAGTCTACATTTTCTTTACGAACTATAAATGTTGTTGTATTTTTCCTTCATATGTCATGGAACAGTTGTTTACCAGCCATTATTCTAATATACTTGTATGATTCAAAGGGGATGCAGCTGTGGGTACTGGAGTGAACCGCCATGTTTTATCTATGGTTATGCAGAAACTGAAGACTGGGTTCATGTTGAACTTAGGTTTGTGAGGTTTTGGTGTTCAAAATACTGTGTATTTAAACAATTACTACTTCGGTTTACAGATACATTTAAAAAGGTTAATTAATAATGTTTTTAAGGCTCATCTGCTGCAATTATTTTTTTAGTTCACTGACTCTCAACTGTTCTTATTTATAGTGTATACGGTGGCTCTATTTAAAAATTTTTTTTACAGGAGACTGAAACTGATGTTACTATAATTGAGGAGAAGGATTGTGCTGAATTTGACCAGCCAATTGAGCAGTCCAGAGGGAGTGAAGAGAAATCACAGGTAACACAAGATAAATGAATCCGTTTTTTTAAATTGCATTAGCTGACCAAAATGATATTGTTTTTAAGGCTCATCTGCTGCAACGCTTTTCGAAGGGGAGAAAGACCATCGTGTCCCCTCAGCTTCTGTAGTACTCCGTGACAGCAGTCTTTTTCAGATGGCAGGCCGAATGATCGGCCATTCTTTTCTTTATGGAGGTCCCTGCCTTTCTGGATTGAGTGTACCTGTTGTTATCCTTTTAACTGGTGGATCTATTGACAGTGCAGCATCAGCTTTAACTTTGCAGGACTGTCCTGACATGGACCACAGAGAATCTATTAGTTTGGTAAGTAAACTGTTGTGAAAACTTCAAATGCATACTGTGTAGGTGTCTCATTGGACTGTATGTCATGTATGACAGTCATACATTGAGACTGTCCTGTTGATACTTTTGATTTTAAACTTTTGATAATTTTGTTTATCAGGATAAACTGTTTTTTAAGGAGTCCAGACTCTAGATAAAACAAAATCCTGCTGACATGTTGTCTTACTGTAGTATTATGTTGTTGTTTTTTTCCGTGCAGCTCAATAAAGCGGAACTTGATGAAGCAGAACGCACTCGACTAATTGACTTGTGTTTGTTCTGGGACCTTCCAGTTCCATCTCCTACAAATCAGGAGTGGCTGTTCCAGCAACTGCTGACACATGCTGTAAGCACAATTTTTTAGCTTGATAATGAAGTCATTTTTTAAAAGCCTTAGTTCAATGATTGATCTGATGTGAAATATGCATGGTCATAGTGAATTATATGCATGATCATAGTTAAATATGCATGTCTGCACTTCACCAATTACGTTTCAACTTTAAAATTATTTTTGTCTATATCAGGGATCCTCAAATCTGGCTTGCGAGGTCTACTTTCCTGCAGAGTTTAGCTCTAACCCTAATCAAACACACCTGAGCATGCTAATCAATGTCTTCAGGATCATTAGAAAATCACAGGTAGGTGAGTTTGATCAGGGTTGAAGCTAAACTCTGCAGCGCATTGGCCCTCCAGTGCAAGATTTGAGGAACCCTGGTCTATATGGTGAATTTAAAAAATATATTCAAGTTAATGTGTAACAGTTTTGTAAAATAATCCTTAAGCATTGTTTCTTTAAATTAGATTATTTTTTGTTCATATTTTCAGGTTCTTGGACGTGTAAAGAAACAAATCAAAGATCTGCGCAGAGGGATGAAGGACACTGGGATATGGCCACTTATTTCCCAAAGACAGGATGTTCACAGGGTCCTTTTTCCAAGGGAATCAACAGAAGTTATTGATTCACAGGTAAATGTAACTACCATTACCTACATAACCTTTTTAAAATTGTGTTATAACAAATTTATGCATTTAGCAGGTGCTTTTATCTGAACCAACTTACAATGCATTCCAGCTATACATTTTATTAGTATGAGTTTTCCTTGGAAATCAAACCCAAAACCTTGGGTCACAATGCTCTACTGAGCCACAGGAACACAGAAGCATAACCATATTTTTATTTTGATCAGATACTCTTGATCTCACATCTTACTACGCTTGTAGACTGTCCTCCAGAAAATTACCTGGCCAAAACTAACAGAAGATGACGACGATGATGAGGGTGACATAACCATAGAGAAGCTGACCCTCATTTCTGGCTATATGCGCACTTTTATTGAGGAAGGTAAGAGCTTTTTCATGAGTATTGAGGATACATGTTTTCTGCAACTCTGAAACATTTTAAGTTAGGTTCTTTTAAGCACAAACGTACAAGCTTAAATGCATACCAGCATCCAAGCCCAGATAATTATATAACACACTATAGGTACACACAAACAAAATTTGCAGGCTTCTCACTTTTTCTATGCTGACTATTTAGAAATATCTGCAAAAAACAGTGAACTGGATTTAGATAAAATGTTTTTCCTTTGTTCTTCCTCCTAGGTTTGCATATTTGTTAAATGCTGTCCATACAAATAATAAACTGCAAATACAAATGATATTGTGTTCAAAACTATAGTGTGACATACAGTGTCAGCATGATTTTAAGCTGATCAAACTAGAGGGAGGACAGAAACAACATTTTGTACAATTGTTAATGCATCTATATTTATATTGCATCATTTTGCATTCAATTAATTTATTTTATGCTTATTTGTAGCATCACCAGCTATACTGAGCGACCTGACAAGGTTCTGGGTGGGGTGGGAGATACCAGAAGAAAACCTTGTCCTAGAAGTTGTGACTGCTGAATACCCAGTGGCACATACGTGTTTCAACACACTGTGCCTCCCGTGCCATTACCAGAACTACACGACTTTTAAAAAGGACATGCTTATGTGCCTAAAATCTGTTAGCAGTGGATTTGGCCTTGTTTAATCCTGTGTTTACAATTCTAGTTCCTTTGCAGTAGTCTGCAAGCAATTGTTCTTGGTAAAGTTAATGTAAATCAGGATTCTAACAAAAGATTGAATTACATGTTATACACAGTCTCTTACAAAGTTTATAACTAAGAAACCTGTGTTGATTTAAAGCTGCTAAAGACCAAGTTAGATTTGTTGCAGTAGGCTACTCTATGTAAATTTTCACAAATGACAGATTTTTTATAAGCCATTGTTCTTAAGAAGTTTAATGTATTTCAGGATTGTAAGACAAGATTGAATTACATGTTATACATGTGTTTTAACAAACGTTTATATCTAAGAGAACTAGGATAATCAAGCAAAACTGTAAAAAGAGTTGTTAACATGCAGTTTCTATGGCACAATAAACAATTGTGTGTGCAAAAAGTAGCACTGACTTAAACTTTATTTTTGGTTGTAATATTTTTATACTTGTTAAAAGATAATTCTTGCTAAAATAAATGTTAAAAGTAGATGCATGTTACAAATCATTTTGACCTTAACCATATGTTCCTTACAAAAAGAATTATGAAAATACCGGGGGGAAAAAAAGCATCCTTTCAGCTACACATATAAAATTTCATCTCACTGACTACCTCACTTCAGTTAAGCTCTCCACATACTGAACTGTTGCAAGATATACGTCTACTCCAAAACAATCAGAGTGCTGCAGTGGGTCAATCATTTGTTTAAGTTCCTCTATGTCACGGTCAGTTAATGGAATGTCTAGCTCTGGAACGTTGACTCCCTGGTTTGGCTCTTCACTGTATCCACTGTTTTCCCATTCAATGTCTGGCATGACATCAATCTGAAAAACAAAAATATTTCACAGAAACATAGGTACAACAAATGATCTCATACTAAACTTTACTGCTACAGAGTGGGCTGTCAGCATTGATGTCGCATAAAAGAAAGGTCATTCATTTTATATAGGCCCTATTAACTGCCTGCAAGTGTCATATTAGCAAGAATATATGATAACAGATTACAAGAGGTGTGAGTGCAGTTTGGATATGATTTTAACATGATGGCACCTTAAAGCATAGTGGTTTATTTGGAAGAAAACTTTTAACTGATATGAATATATTTTCAAGACTGATTAAAGTCTAGCAGAGTAGTAAATTATTTAAACCGTGTGAATTGATTGGTTGGCAGGATATAATTTTTCTAAAACTGCATATTTACCTCAGGATCCATTGTTGGGTTTTGGAGCTGACCAACTTGCCACAACTGATTGGGTGTGAGATTTTGTTCAGTCCTCATGGGATGGTTGTCCCACCCATCAGAAAAGTCATCCAGACTTGCCTGGATGCGTGGAAGGAAAACGAAATGGCAGCAGAATAAATGGATGCTGTTGCTGATGTCTAACAGGTGATTCTCTTCCAAGGTGCGCAGGATGTTTTGATAAACACTTGTAACTCCAATGTAGACATCACGCCACAGACGCTCTATTCTGTGTTTTAAAAATAGCATGTAGACAGACTGTCAATATATATATATATATATATTATAACGATGTATGTTACAATGATAAAAGAATAAACAAATGTGAAATGCTATTGTACGTTTTAATGTTTGTCTAAATTCTGTTATTTATAATTTTGTTCTTTTACATTTTAGACCTGCTGCCATCATGACAATGAGGTTAAAACAAAAACAATTGTTAACAACAAAGAGCAACACATAATTCAAATTACCTCTGATTATGTACGCTTTTACCAGCAATGAAGCTATTATAGTCAGTTCCACGAACTGAAAACATTAGCTGGGCCACTCCCACATTTTCCCCTCCATGATCACCTCTCACTCTAAAAAACGAAGTATTAAACATTGAAGCATTACTTAACCACAATTGATTATGAAATAGGAGGTCAGATCTTACATAACATGATCGTGTGACAAAAGGTTTGCTGATTTCTAGGTTTCTATTTAAAACACTTACCTCTGTGGAAAGCCATGTTCATTTACAGCCTCGCTGAAGATTGTCAAATGGGTGTCAGAGCGATTATTGTTCTCTACCTTTAGGTACATTATCTGTACAATAAAACATAATAGGATGTAAATGTAAATTGATCAAATAAATCATTTTTAGGACAAGTAAATTGTGCACACTGCAGTCAAGAAATGTAAGCAAATTCATACCTTTCTTGAATAACCATCTATTCCTCCAAAAATTACAATGTTGTACCTAGGTTACAGGTAAAAACAAAACTTCACTTGAAACAATAAAAATTACTACAAATAAATTGCTAAAGTTGATAGTTTTTTTTGTTGAAAATGCAGTTCATAGTCTCTCCCAGAATGTTGAGTCGGTGTAAATGTGAGCCAGTAGATGAAATCCAGGTTAAGTCTCATAATGTAAATATGAGATAGAGTATCAATGTTTGATTCCAGTCAATTTCACTATTATCACCAAATATCAAGGTTATATTTTCACAGAATATTCTTTACATTATGTAGGAAAATGTTTATAGAAAACAGTAAATCTCCAAAAGCATGGTTCACAGGCAGAGTTACAAATAGCAAAAGTGTGAATGTTGCAGCTGAATATGAAAGATGTTTTACTAACTACACTCTGGTATTACTTGGCAATCATTTCTCAAATATACAAACTACAATTGTGACATTCCACTCAGAATTACCTGATGAGTTTGTGGTTGGTGTCAACATGGACCATATACTTGGGACAAGGAACTCTATATGTTCTTCGAGCAATGCACCTTAGGTTGGTCATTCTTGACAGGACACCAACACTGTCCACACGATGCATAGATGCAACGACTCTGTCCCACTGAAGACGGTGCCCTTTTGCAAGGAGAGCCCCTCGGACCATTCTGTATCCGGCATCTGGCAAAGAATTCTTCACTTCTGTCACGAGAACATCTAGCTCTTCATCGGTAGAAGTGCTGTACAGTGCTGTAACTGACAAATTGTTGTCAGCCATCCTTCTACACAATGTTGCTCGAGACACTCCCAATATATTGGCTACACATTTTAAAGGGAGACCAAGTTCAATAAGGTGGATAAGAGTGTTTGTTGAAATTGTCAATTTTGGACGTCCACGTCCACCACCTCTTTCCACATCCACTGTAACACACACCTCTTCACTATCCATCTGGCGCTGTATGGCAATATTTAGATGTGTAAGCGCTGATATAATATCATCAGAAATGTTTATTATATTAGCCAGGGCGCTGATTATTACAAGCTCCTGCCTGGAAACAAACTGCAGATAATCTGTGTCCAGAGGCTGTCTCTCCAGGACATGTTGCACACGGTCTTGAAGTCGCTGGAGAATGTAACGCTTCAGCAACTCCTAAAAAAATGTTTCACATATCAGATGAATGTGCAAATTAACAAATGAATGTTCTAATACACTGCAGAATGACAAGCAGGTAGAACAGATCGTCATCACTCTGCCTATCGCTTTTGCAACATAAACCACTCAAAGCTAAAAGAAATTATGTCCAAATAGAGATAGAACATACTTTTGAAAAAAGATGTAAAGATTGCATTTTTAATTAAATATATGGTGCATCGGTACTTTTAAAACATAAAAGCAGATAATCCGTAGCATCCCTAGCTGGTCGCGATGGTAACTTTAGAACCCACTGACTACAAAACGTATTTAAAATTACTCGATAGTTTATAATCAAAATCGTTGTTTTATTGATTGTTTATCGCAAATTCTTCATGTGATTCCTACAACACCAGTTATAGTATAAGAAAGTTGACGTGGATTAATAACTTTGTAATACAGCAAACTGCTGACTTCATTAACTAAAACAACCTTTAATCATAAGAAAATACCATCCGATAAAAAAACGACTTACTCGTTGAGTCTGGTTTTCATCCTCCATGCTGCAATCTCTCCGCTGAGTGTTCGAAATCTCCCTTCGGTGGTGGTAACTGTTGATAATGCCTGATCAAAAGTTACTGCTAACCTGATACTACTACTAACAACAGAACACATCACATCACATCACTGTAGTTGTAAAATTTAATATTTGGACATTTAAGTTAACACTTAATAACATTACTGAACTAAATAAGCATGTGCAACTTTGGTGTATAAGACAGCAGGCTAACCGGGTAGCTGTATTTTGTGCGAACGATATAAATCATAATGTGAAATTGTAAACTGGTGTTAAAAATAGAGTACCTATTAAAATGTCTTGCATGATAAAGACCTCATGGAACATTGCACAGTACAAGCGCAGCTTGAGCTTCTTGAGTCTGTTCAGTAAAGAGCGTTTTGATTGGTGGATTAAAAGCTCACCGCGATTGGCTAAACGGAACATCCTCCAAAAAAAGATATTTATGAATCTTAACCTGCCGATGCATTTGTGTGAGCATTTGGGGAAATATTTATGCTTTTACTTGTGTATTTATGAATTGTGTTTTGAATTTACGAATTGGATTTTGTAAATGTGAATTGTGCTGTGCATTTATGAATTTTGTTTTGTAAATGTATTATATCTGAGACTGATCTGGCTCCATAGGGAAACAGGGAAACTGAATTCACCGGAACACCGGATCTCCGGCATGTGGCGTTTAGCTGCGGGAAAATAAGATAGGAAAAGGTCCTGTTCACACATGATCTCTTAACGGCAATTTACCAGTGAAGACTGTATGTGTGAAAGGGGCTAACTCTTCCTCTGCATATGCTGTGAGTTTGGGTTGCTTAACGTTCATCTGGGAAAACTGTTATCTTACTTAATTTGTAACTTAAGTCATTTATAAACCTATGCCAACACAGAATACATCAACATTTCCAAATATGCGATTTATTGTAGATCGCGATTTCAAAATAAAAGTTTCTCACTTTGCATATGGCCAAATATTGCAATTAAATGGATTTAAATGACGTTGAATCACATGAAACATCACCAGGCCGTTGGCACCCTCTGCAGGTATTTGTTATAATATAGGCATATTACATTATGTATTTAACAGTTGTTCAATAAAACCACTTTTTGGTTTTGGTTTTGATACTTTATTTGAGCCAATTATTATTGCCTCATCGTTAGTTTATATATAAATAGTCAAATTAAAGCCTGTTTTTCACTTAGTTCTATTTGTATTACTAAAACATACATATTGTAATTAAAAGACAAATATTTTGTCGTTCAAATATTTCTTAAAGTATTAAAACATTGTCTCGTTCTATTGAACCAAGTATATGCATTTTTTCTCATCTCGTGAGCTAAGTTTATTGTCACACCCCTAGTGTCGATAAGCGGTGATATAGCTCATAATGTTCCAAGTGTATGATACAGCCTAGCTTTCATTCTTCAGGTCAGTCATATACTCGTGAATTATTATTTGCTTAACCACTTTAAAATGGCTTTTTGGTTGCTTTTAGTCAGAAAACGTAAAGAAAACGACACACATACAGCAAGATAATATAATTTCACTTACCTGGCCTATCACTTGAAGCAAACATCCATCCTTTCTTAAAAGTCTGTGTTAAATGCGCCATTTAATTAAGCCGACTGCTGTAGCCTATATCCAGCTAGGCTGTTTTCCCTTTTTTTAAATTTGTATATACACTGTTTGAATGACAGCTTGGTAAATCTGTTGGAGATCAAATATTCAATATTGCTACTCATCATAAGTACTTGTTACATTATCAGCGCAGCTGGAGATGTTCAAACTAATATCACGTAATTTACGTCTCTATGATGATTGGTTGATATCAGAAGGGAGGCTAGCCTCCCATGCGAGGGTGCTTTCACTCGTCAGCGCTGAAAGTGAACACTCAATGGTGATTGGTTAATTTTTTTTACCAACGGAGGCACGAGAGCTCAGCTCTCCCCCGGCCTCCGCCTCCCGTTCTCTATTATTTGCGGTTGTAATTACATCAGCAGATTCGGCACGAACTGAAATGAATTGTGAATTTTATTAACATTACATCGTCCTCCTCTCATTTTCACCTCAAAATTATGGGGAAGCTGTGCCTCCCCTGCCTCCCCCGACGAGCCGCCACTGTTCTTTGCATGTGCTGCACCTTATTTGTACCATTTGTTTTATTAGTTTATATATTAGAATTTGAAAGACAATAGCAATATTTTATGATAAGTGATGTGAGATCTGATTTTAGTCCTTGAAAACCAAAAGAGTAGTGCTTGAAAAGTCCTTGTAAGTCCTGGAATTTAATTTTGCTGTATCTGTACGAAGCCTGTTTAAGTTACCAGTCCTTGGAGCATTTTATTTGGTTTTGAACTGAACTGTAGTTTTCTGTAGTAAACTGTCTTTGTATATTTCCTATTTTATATTCATTTCCTAGTATTTAATTTACTATTATTTCTTTTGAACAAAACAATTTCAGAAATTTCATGTTTTAAATTTTAGGTCATCTTGTACCCTGACCATAATCTGTAGTCTGAGCCTGTCAAGGGCTAATGGCAAGGGCAGATATGTTACTAGTTAGTTTCAAGGAAAATAATTTTCAAATATTATTTTTTTTTTTTTTTGGCCAAATAACCCTGTGTATGTGTCCACCCCCCCAACCCCCGGAAAAAAGTTCAGGATTTTTTTGCTTTACCCCTGTATAAGTTGTCAAGTGGTCAAGTGCAAAGTGTGGGTATTTGGACAAGGCATTCTACTTTTTTTTAAACCAAAAAATCCGTTTTATTCTAGCTTAAAGCATTCTTTTTTTTAATCAACACTTGAATATAGGTAGATTTCATAAAAATGCATAATTTTGAGCAAAAAGGTGAGAAAATGAAATTATCAAAAACTACATCTGGATAATATTCAGTACAATTATCAAAGCATAAATCCAGTAAATCGCCTCCATCAACACCTCCAAAGCTTGCACAGACATATACCACTTCCTGGATCAACATTTTACTCCGTAACATTATGCAGTTTTCATTTATATGCTGCCATTGCTGATGATCGCATTATTTTTCATATGCATCTGTTTACATAAGAGATCGCTCGTTTCTCCGTCCTGTTCACGTGTGTTTTTGTTCGAGAGGTTTTGTACTCGTTCAGAAGATGTGTAATAGCGCCCCGAGTGTATAACAGTGAAATCACGAAAAGCCTTAAAAACACGTCTTTTTTTCTTGAAGCGTTTTCTTGTAAAAGACGAGATAACTCGTCAATGGTGGAGAAAGAGTTAAAAGCATGTTTCAAAAAATTAATTGCTGCATATGTAGCCTTCTTAAGACTTTTAATTATTTGGGCAATATTTGTCATTTTATATGCGGGCCACATTTGCGGCATCATATAAGGGCCACTTTAGGCTAACAGCCACATTAGCCGGTGCTTACCGTGCCATATCTTTGCCAAAACTGGCCCAGATACGTTTGAGGATAACTGGGCCACATTTGTGACATCATATGCGGGCCATTTTAGGCTCACAGCCATATTAGCCGGTGCTTACCGTGCCATATCTTTGCCAAAACTGGCCCAGATACGTTTGAGGATAACTGGGCCACAGTTGTGGCATCATATGCAGGCCACTTTAGGCTCACAGCCATATTAGCCAGTGCTTACCATGCCATATCTTTGCCAAAACTGGCCCAGATACG
>NW_015659003.1:28582-52543 GCF_001515625.1 Sinocyclocheilus rhinocerous | reverse complement strand
GTCAAATATTACTCCATTACAAGTAAAAGTTGTAAAGACAGATTTTTACTTAAGTAAAAGTACAGAAGTACTTGCTTTAAAAGTACTTGAGTAAATTTCCTTTTTTATGTCAATGCAATAATAGGTTACAGATTACAAGTTACCCTACTTAAAATGTAATAAGTAGTGTAACTTTTTGATAACTTTATTAAAGTACTGTAACTGATTACATTTGATTACTTTTCTAAATTTCTAATAGTTTCAACTGTTAATCATTTTCAAACATGTAAACCAGGCAGGGTTAACATTACAGTAGTACTGAACACTGATTACTGTCAGACTTTCGAAATCCTTCATCACTTGAATAAAGATTATAATATTTTCATTTTAAAGGAGCCATTGGATGCAAAATATCTTCATTTGCATATAAATGTGTCTTTGCAGTGTGTGCCCTACAATGATAAAAATTCACTCCTTTTTTTTAACCCCCCAAAAACCTAAACTGTCTCAATTATCAAGCCATTTTGATTTTGGAGTGAATACCAGTGCTCTCTTCCACCTTCAATACCACGACTGAGGTGAGACCCTTGAGCAAGGCACCAAACCCCCAACTTTGTTGGTGTGTGTTAATGGTGTGTGTGTTCACTGCTTGTGTGTGTGCGCACTTGGCTGGGTTAAATGCAGAGCACAAATTCTGAGTATGGGTCACTTCACTTCACTTTCACTAATATCGTTTATGTCTGACTGCACGAATCATTTTACTCCAGACTGCTTTCTGAATGAGAGACAATTCAAGGCAAGTTTTGTTGAAAAGTTAAAACTCAAGGATGGGTCAGTACCCATTGTTCATGATCCAGCTGCACCTCCAGAAGAATTAAGTCTCGCGCTTTTTATTTTATTTATTTATTTATTTTTGTTTTGTTTGTTTGTTTTGTTTTTGGCATTCTTGCCTTTATTGTGATAGGACAGATCAAACATGTCAGGAAGCGAAGAGTGGGGGGGATCGGGAAAGAAAAAAACAGTTGATCTTCCCACATGTGAATTGATACATTTGGGCCACTTCAGGCTTACATCCATTTTGTCCGGGCCATAAGAAAGCCAGCAGTGCCATATCATTGCCTTAAGTGGCCCACATCTGCATGCTATCTGGGATTGTTTTTACACTGGAGAGAGGCATTTCACATGTTTTCATTGTGGAAAGAGTTTCACACATCAAAGAGCCTGAAACATTTGCAAACTCATTCTGGAAAAAAATTGCTGTGTCCTTTCCCTTACGAAACAAAAATATATGGGAATATACTGCAACATATAATGCGATATATTACATGATACATTTCCATATATTGGAAACTAGTGCTTGACAATATAAGGCTATGTATTGATACATACACATATATTTAGAAATTAAGAAATACATATTCATTGTTTAATTATTTATTTAGTATATATTGCACATAGATGCTCCCATATAAATGTGAATGTATGTACACATATATACACACACATTCACTGAATGAGTTACAGCAGATTTCTAATTCCCAGCATGCTTTGCTTCTTACTGCTAAAGGAGAGTAAAAATGTTACAATTAAGTGTTATTTCATGTGTTTTTGCTCAATATTAATATGGGGGAGATCTGTTAGTGTTTAATGTTGTAATTGAAATGTAAAAGGGTCTCTGGTGCGTATAAGTTTTATGGGGTCACCATTGTGCAGAGGAGTAGAGCCTGTGCTTAGAATGATGACTGGACAAATATCATTAGATTATATGTTACTTTATTTAAAAAGTAATGATTGTGCAATTTTCAGCGCAGTGATAGTCTGTTCATTAAGTGTTTAGTATGAACAGATGTGCTTATGCTGTTGTAAACTAGCTTTATTTTAATCATGTATATAATAAATGATAAATATAAGAAATATATAGCCCATATCCATATATGTGTGTATAGTCTGCATTAGTAAATATATGTTTAATATATTTTACACATGCAGTACCATATATTATCTATATAAAGTGTATTACTGAATATAAAATTACATATATTATGATATATACTGTAAGTAAATATATTGTAACATATTTTTCAATATATGAAAAGCGGCAATTCCTTATGTATTATTCAATATATTGTAATATATTTACACAATATATTATTCTTTATAATTTTGAATATATTATGTCGTTTAATATATTGATCATTCATATATTAGGAAATATATTTTCTTTGCGTAAGGGTTACTGTGGCCAGAAGTAAAAAAAAAAAAAAGAGTAATTCCAAAAATCACATGTGCATTCACTATGGAGGAAGACAATTTCATTTTGCTTAATGAAATAAAAAAAAATTTTGCCATCACATTTTGAAGCATCTGAAATGTCATGCAAAAGTAAGCCCTTATTTGTGTCCTTTGTGATCTTTAGCAGCGGTTTTCAATTCCAATCCTTGTACTTCAAACGTCTATAGCCATAAGAGATACATACAAAATATGCAGAGCGGGGGACTCGAGGACTGAAATTGAAAACTGCTGAGCTATAGGAAGCTCAGAAGGGAAGACCAAGAGACTCTGGTGTATATTCAGTAGGGTTGAAAACGTGCTGTGTGGCACTGCTAGAGTTGGGGTACTCGATCTTGGACTCAGACTCGAGTTTGAGCTCGAGTCCAATTATGAACAACGGACTCAGGAATTTTTTTGGGGGGGGGCTAAATCACGTTTTAGATTCTAGATTTCAACAACCGCTTAAAAATAACTGCATTTACTATGTACAGATAACCCTGCAAACAAGCCTGCACTGGTCCTTTATGGGCTGCCAGTGCAGGGCCCCTGAGAATTTGCTCATTGGCAAAACGTTGGCCCCTTAGCACTGGCCCTGCACGGGCAGCCCTCACTTAGCCTCCAGGAAGCCTTAGTGCTGTTTTATTGAAAATAATAAAGTTTGAAGTCACCGTTATAGAGGTAAGCGCTTGCTTTAGTTGGGCTCCTGACCCTTGACTTTTTTAACTTAAGTTTTTGTCTGGCTGCTGTAACTGTGTGTTTTTGAAGCACATTTGTTATAGTAAAAGTTGTGATGATAATGATAATAGTAATTACACTTTACCTTTTATAAAAAAGTAAAAAGCACATTTTGGGAATTTAATTAATGTAATGGTGAAAAAAATGGCAAAATAGGCCTACTTGGGGGTAAAATTTGAAAAACCTTTGTTAGGTATTCGGCCTTCGGCCCAGTGTTTCATTTTGTTCGGCTTCGGCCAAGAATTTTCATTTCGGTGCATCCCTATTATTTATACCCAGTGCCGATCCTAGACTTCTGGGGGCCCTACGCAAAACTGTGTAGGCAAGGGAGCGGGGGGGAGGTATGAGTGGTTATGAACGAATGAATGAAACGCATTTGTCCGTGTTTCACTCCGTCTCGAATCGCGCTCGCAAAAAGCGCTTGAGAAACAGTGTCTCTCGGTACGCTTTCAACTCATTTTTTCCCATTACATGCTACGTATTCACATTACATGATTTGACTGATTTTTACGTAGAAAGGGCGACAGCGAACCACATTAAAAGAAATGATCATTCATGTTTTCATAACCGCTGGCCAAATTCAAAAATGAAACTAAAATTAAATCATCTTTGAGAGCAAGGGTGCCCCCTGGTGTTTCGGGGGCCCTACGCAGCTTGCGTATTTTGTGTATAGGGAGGATCGGCTCTGTTTATACCATAGTCCAGTGTTTCCCACAGACTTACACTCTGTTTGTGGCGGCATATATATGCAAACTCATTCTCTACGAGCAGGAGGCGCTGTTGGAGTGGTAGAAATCGAGGTTTCCCCGGTAACGGCTGTGCATAAAGCAGCGCTCCACTCACAAACGCTGCTTTATCAGACATTACATGCAAGATGCCCCTACCCCTACCGCTGAGGTATCTCAGATGAGAAGATCTGTTTATCTTGGCTTTTTATCCTTGCAGCACCAAAGCAGAATTAATATAAGGTAATTATTTTACAACTTCTGTTATTTGAAAAATACCGAGGTCCGGACCTCGGGGACCTCAATGGTGGGTACGGCCCTGGCTGTGACATGTGTAATGACATTTATAAAGATTCTTTGAATGAAGATTCTTTAAAGGTTTTATGAACAGAGAGGTGACTCTTGAGGGACCAGCACTTTAGATTAAGTCAGAAAACAAAAATGTGGTGAGTGAGTCCTGGTGTGAGCTGCTAACAATGAGCTAAAGGGACGCTTCTGGAAGATGGACTCCCAAAACTACTGTCATTCTTTAAACAGTGTTACAACCAGTCAAACAGTCAACCTGCCACAGGCTCTTCTCATAGCCTATAGTTCTATTCAGCAGTCATTGAATCTGTCCTATGCAGGGCCATTGAATGTTGGTCATGATTTTTGGGGAACCAAGTTTTCGGGGCCCCACAGAATGTACACGCTTCTGTCATCTCAGGCCTCAATGGTGTCATTATAATGGTTTCCTATGTGGAAGAGAGAACATTCTTCCTTTTGTTATAATGCAATATTGTGCCAATGTTTTATTGAGAACATAATCTGTTACCTCAACAACATCCTCAAAATGATGCAGTTAAAATGTTATAGCTTTGTTAATACATTAATAGAACATTTAATAAAAATCATTCCATTATCTCATACCTCAATGATATGCTTATAATGCTTTTTTAAATTTTGCCATCACATTTTGAAGCATCTGAAATGTCATGCAAAAGTAAGCCCTTATTTGTGTCCTTTGTGATCTTTAGCAGCGGTTTTCAATTCCAATCCTTGTACTTCAAACGTCTATAGCCATAAGAGATACATACAAAATATGCAGAGCGGGGGACTCGAGGACTGAAATTGAAAACTGCTGAGCTATAGGAAGCTCAGAAGGGAAGACCAAGAGACTCTGGTGTATATTCAGTAGGGTTGAAAACGTGCTGTGTGGCACTGCTAGAGTTGGGGTACTCGATCTTGGACTCAGACTCGAGTTTGAGCTCGAGTCCAATTATGAACAACGGACTCAGGAATTTTTTTGGGGGGGGGCTAAATCACGTTTTAGATTCTAGATTTCAACAACCGCTTAAAAATAACTGCATTTACTATGTACAGATAACCCTGCAAACAAGCCTGCACTGGTCCTTTATGGGCTGCCAGTGCAGGGCCCCTGAGAATTTGCTCATTGGCAAAACGTTGGCCCCTTAGCACTGGCCCTGCACGGGCAGCCCTCACTTAGCCTCCAGGAAGCCTTAGTGCTGTTTTATTGAAAATAATAAAGTTTGAAGTCACCGTTATAGAGGTAAGCGCTTGCTTTAGTTGGGCTCCTGACCCTTGACTTTTTTAACTTAAGTTTTTGTCTGGCTGCTGTAACTGTGTGTTTTTGAAGCACATTTGTTATAGTAAAAGTTGTGATGATAATGATAATAGTAATTACACTTTACCTTTTATAAAAAAGTAAAAAGCACATTTTGGGAATTTAATTAATGTAATGGTGAAAAAAATGGCAAAATAGGCCTACTTGGGGGTAAAATTTGAAAAACCTTTGTTAGGTATTCGGCCTTCGGCCCAGTGTTTCATTTTGTTCGGCTTCGGCCAAGAATTTTCATTTCGGTGCATCCCTATTATTTATACCCAGTGCCGATCCTAGACTTCTGGGGGCCCTACGCAAAACTGTGTAGGCAAGGGAGCGGGGGGGAGGTATGAGTGGTTATGAACGAATGAATGAAACGCATTTGTCCGTGTTTCACTCCGTCTCGAATCGCGCTCGCAAAAAGCGCTTGAGAAACAGTGTCTCTCGGTACGCTTTCAACTCATTTTTTCCCATTACATGCTACGTATTCACATTACATGATTTGACTGATTTTTACGTAGAAAGGGCGACAGCGAACCACATTAAAAGAAATGATCATTCATGTTTTCATAACCGCTGGCCAAATTCAAAAATGAAACTAAAATTAAATCATCTTTGAGAGCAAGGGTGCCCCCTGGTGTTTCGGGGGCCCTACGCAGCTTCAGTGCCGATCCTAGACTTCTGGGGGCCCTACGCAAAACTGTGTAGGCAAGGGAGCGGGGGGGAGGTATGAGTGGTTATGAACGAATGAATGAAACGCATTTGTCCGTGTTTCACTCCGTCTCGAATCGCGCTCGCAAAAAGCGCTTGAGAAACAGTGTCTCTCGGTACGCTTTCAACTCATTTTTTCCCATTACATGCTACGTATTCACATTACATGATTTGACTGATTTTTACGTAGAAAGGGCGACAGCGAACCACATTAAAAGAAATGATCATTCATGTTTTCATAACCGCTGGCCAAATTCAAAAATGAAACTAAAATTAAATCATCTTTGAGAGCAAGGGTGCCCCCTGGTGTTTCGGGGGCCCTACGCAGCTTGCGTATTTTGTGTATAGGGAGGATCGGCTCTGTTTATACCATAGTCCAGTGTTTCCCACAGACTTACACTCTGTTTGTGGCGGCATATATATGCAAACTCATTCTCTACGAGCAGGAGGCGCTGTTGGAGTGGTAGAAATCGAGGTTTCCCCGGTAACGGCTGTGCATAAAGCAGCGCTCCACTCACAAACGCTGCTTTATCAGACATTACATGCAAGATGCCCCTACCCCTACCGCTGAGGTATCTCAGATGAGAAGATCTGTTTATCTTGGCTTTTTATCCTTGCAGCACCAAAGCAGAATTAATATAAGGTAATTATTTTACAACTTCTGTTATTTGAAAAATACCGAGGTCCGGACCTCGGGGACCTCAATGGTGGGTACGGCCCTGGCTGTGACATGTGTAATGACATTTATAAAGATTCTTTGAATGAAGATTCTTTAAAGGTTTTATGAACAGAGAGGTGACTCTTGAGGGACCAGCACTTTAGATTAAGTCAGAAAACAAAAATGTGGTGAGTGAGTCCTGGTGTGAGCTGCTAACAATGAGCTAAAGGGACGCTTCTGGAAGATGGACTCCCAAAACTACTGTCATTCTTTAAACAGTGTTACAACCAGTCAAACAGTCAACCTGCCACAGGCTCTTCTCATAGCCTATAGTTCTATTCAGCAGTCATTGAATCTGTCCTATGCAGGGCCATTGAATGTTGGTCATGATTTTTGGGGAACCAAGTTTTCGGGGCCCCACAGAATGTACACGCTTCTGTCATCTCAGGCCTCAATGGTGTCATTATAATGGTTTCCTATGTGGAAGAGAGAACATTCTTCCTTTTGTTATAATGCAATATTGTGCCAATGTTTTATTGAGAACATAATCTGTTACCTCAACAACATCCTCAAAATGATGCAGTTAAAATGTTATAGCTTTGTTAATACATTAATAGAACATTTAATAAAAATCATTCCATTATCTCATACCTCAATGATATGCTTATAATGCTTTTTTTAAAATTTTATTTTATTTATATATATATTAGGGCTGTCAATAGATTAATCTGATTAAACATTTTATCACACACTGAAATTAAGCACAGTCCATTTATCTTGTTTCAAATGGTTATTTTGTCATCATTTGCTATATTCAGCAAAGTAAACCAAAAGATTGAAGGGTGATTCTCAAAAATCTGTATTTTCTGCAAGCGTTTCTCAGGATAAATGTAGATGTCTTTCCAAAAAAGGACTCCAAAAGAACTCCAAAACTCCAAAAGGATACTGCAAAAGGACACCAAAGAACCAAATGATATAAGGAGCCCATATGAGCACATATGAAAGAAAAAAAATGCAAAAAAAAAAATATATATCTGAATTGTATAGTATGTGTACAGCGCAACAGCAAATAGCTTTTTTTACATTTTAGAGAAGTCAAGTTGCTTAACCACAATCTCTGATGTAATCAGCCTGGTTTCCTTTATATTAGCGCTGTTTTGGACGAATTGTTTGAATGCATTCTGGATAATTGGACTGAAAACTTTCCCGGAGTTTAGCATCTTAAAATTATCTGATCGCAAGCAGAGAAGCAACAGTAATTTTGCGTTAACTGCATTACATTATTTTAACGCGTTAAAGTTGAAGGTGATGATCCTTCATCCAGCAAGAAATGTCTGTTAGACAAGCTGAGATGCGTGCAGCTATCGTCAGATCACCAGCATGGAATGAGAGGTAGAGTTGAGTGTCAATAGCATAGCAGTGATATGAAAAGCCATGTTTCTGAATTACAGAAGGAAGAAGGGAAACCGGTTTGTAGTTCTCTAAAAGAGATGGGTTAAGGGTGGGTTTCTTATATATATATATATATATATATTTAATTTTTGTATAATTTGTTACCTAAATAACATCCTCAAAACATCCTCAAAATGATGCAGTTAAAATGTTATAGTTTTGTTAACACTTCCCATTATGAGAACGTTTTATGAAAACATTTTGGTATCTCAGACCTCAATGATATCCTTATAATGTTTTCCTAATGTGGCTGAGAGAATGTTCTTCATTTGTTATCATGAAACATTGTGCCAATGTTTTATTAAGAATATTGTATAATGTTAGCTAAAAAAATAAAAAAATCCAAAACATCCCTAAAATGTTGCAGTAAACATGTTATATCTTTGTTCACACTTAACATTATAGGAACGTTATTTGAAATGAAAAAATATCCTCAAAACATTCTTTAAACATTTCATTCAAATGTTTTATTTAAAACATGAAGCAAACTTGTACAGAATATTAGAAAATGTTCATAAATGTTCCCTGCTAGCTGGGGATAAATATTAAATTTTTACAAATCATTTGATGTTAAAACATTTATCACATCCCTTACAGAAAAAAAAACTTGAATTTCTGATGTTTTCCATGTGATCACGTGTGGACAACAAAAAACCCAATGAATGCTGATGGATCTTTCTTTTTTATAGCAATTGCCTTCTTTCATCATGATTCATTTTTATGCCCTTTCCCTTCACATTTCTCACAAATTTTTTTTTAAAAGATTTACTGGAAATTAAATAATTTTACTTTCATTTTAGACCTTATGGAAGAGAATAAGGAGAGTGAAGAAACTTATGTCAGAACAAGAAAAAAAATTTTTTTTTTCAGTTTTTTAAACCGAAATAAAGACTCAAAACAGTTTTCCATACAAAGAACCTAAACTTAACATTTCTTTCACATGTGAGCAATGTGGGAAGAGTTTCCAACAAAAAGGAAACTTACATTTAAATTCAATAAGTATTTGGTCATTAATATTATTTTTTGTAAAAAAACAAACAAACAAACAAAAAGCAGCACTGTATTGGTTAAACTATTGTATCCATGTTCCTTGTTTATAGCCATGATATTCCAGAATGTGGCTGCAGTTATTATCGCTGTCAATTACAAATTTGCTAGTGACATGGGATTTACTTTATGATCTGTTGAAAAAAGTTTTAATAAAAAAAACTGAACAATTTATGTTTCATTATCCAGTAATAATAATAATAATAATAATAATAATAATAATAAAAACCTAAGCAATAATTGAAAAGTTTAATATTTCTCACTACGTGAACGTGACTGAAGTTACATATGAAAAGTGTGACGATCAGGATAAAAACAACAGCCACGTGTCACGCTCGACGTGTCAATAGTCCACTCGTCAATAGGGGGCGGTAATGCACTTATATGTGTACGATCCGACGTAACACAAGAAGATGACGTCACCACTGGCGTCATCAGTCAGCGTTTGTCTCCTGAGGTAAGACAATCAGTTCACTGTGCTTCATATAATTGTACAATTATAAAAACAGTTTGGTAAAGCAGCATTTTACAGAGTCATTCTGTATCGTTTTCATCTGGTTCAGCGCTATTTGTGCGTCTTTTCTGGCATCTGCTGTCTGAAATAAACGTTCAGCCTAGCAGACAACAACAATGTGAGGAACGTTAATGCTAAATACATTTAAGAGCGATAATGGTATTGTTTTTGAATGTCACTTGATCAAAAGTCAAAGTACGATCTGTGAGGGGAATTAATGGGAGTCGAACTTGATTTGTTTTCAAACAAATTCACATATTCTATGTATTTATTTTTTGGCTGTGGGTTAATGCATTTTTAGCATGATCTATTTTGACATGAAGAGGCTTGCTTGATTGTAACACTAAATTTGATGATGAAAGCATTGAATTGATAACTGGTTTATTTTTTACAGCAATTCACCTACAGTTCAGTGTTTTCAAAGCAGTTTACCAATAAATGCTGGAATGTTCCCATTAGCCTAAAATTGAAGAAGATAAAGTTGGTGTGAGAAAATTGAAAACATGGATGAGCCCTGCGGAATAAAACAGGAAGATATTGAACAACAAATAGGTTGGTGTTTGTTCTTAATTCTTTACGGTTATAAAACTTAAAGCTGCAAAAACAAATTTTGGAAGAAAAAAAGATTTTCTTCCTTAGTATTGTTGTCTTGTTTTCTAGTATAAATATAAAAATATTCTTGAATCAGGATGCATTTACTTGAAGTAAAATGACTTGAGACACAATGTCTTGTTTCCTGAAAAAAATGTCCAAATTGTGTTTTGCTTAAAACAAGCAAAAACATCTGCCAATGGGGTAAGAAAAATAATCTTGTTTAACCTTTGAATTAAGATTCTTTTTTCTTGCCCCATTGGCAGATATTTTTTGCTTGTTTTAAGCAAAAACTAACACAATTTGGATAATTTTTTCAGGAAACAAGACATTGTGTCTTAAGTCATTTTACTTGTCAAGTAAATGCATCCTGATTCAAGAATTTTTAGATATTTATACTAAAAACAAGACAAAAATACTCTTGAAATATACACTACTATACTACACTAAAAATACAAAAATATACACTACTGCTCAAACGTTTGGGATCACTTAGAAATTTTATTGTTTTCCATGGAAACACACATGAAATTAGTCTGAATAGGAAATATAGCAAAAGAACAGGACATGCTGACATTGTCAGAGTTAGAAATAATGATTTTGATGGAAATGATGAATGTGTTCTTCAAACTTTGCCTTCATAAAAAAAACAAACACCTTTTGCAGCAACTACAGCCTGGCAGACCTTAGGCATTCTAGCTGTCAATTTTTCAAGGTAACCTATGTGATTTCACCCCATGCATCCTGGAGCACCTCCCACAAGATGGATTGGCTCGATGGAGTCTTCCTCCGGACTAGGGATGCTCCGATCAGGATTTTTGCAGCCGATACTGAGTACCGATTTCTTGTCATGGTGATCGGTCGATACTGATGCCGATTCTGATGCTTCAAGCTTTATATAACTGATATGTAAGCTCTCTGATCACCGCTAACCTTTTTTTCAGATAAAGTAATACTATAAATGTTGCCTTTGTTATATTTTTACAGTAATTATGTAATATATGTAATGTAACTTGTTTTAACACCGTTCTAAATAATGACAAAAAAGTATTCACTATACAGTGAACATTTTAATATGCCTTTAAAATGGGGTTTATGCATATCAGGATACTTAATATAAGACAAAACTAAATAAACAAAATGGAGCAGTCTGATGCAACCCACAAGGTTTATTTAAACATTGTCCAATAGCAAACTGTGAAGGACAAAATAAACATTAAATCTCCTAAAATGGAGAAGTCTGACATTTAATATCCCAAAAGAACAAATTGTTATAATTTGCAGAGGTGGGAATTTCAAGTCACAAGCAAGTCTTCAAGTCATATCCCAAGTACTCAAAAGAGTTAAAGTTAATGTTAATGATGTAATTAAGTGACTAATTAAATGATGATTGTGCATTAGTAATGAACACCTGCTGTTAACAATCAACATCACTGAAGAAAAGAGAAACACAAGAACTACATCTGACTTTAGCCACAGCCTTGGATGAAATCAACACATACACACACACACACACACACACACACACACGATGCCACCATAATTGTGGTCAAGGTTTGCTTTAGTTGGTCTCTTGACACTTTTACTAATTCCAAAATTATTTGTTTTTAAGCAATTGCAATGTTGTTTCAGAGCAAACGTTCATGCATTGCTGAATCAAAACCTCAAAGTAGCAGATGAGCTTACATTTTCTGCATATAACTCATGATGAATGAACTTACATAAATTAAGTTTATTGACTGACCTTCAACTATTCCTGAACTGAAAGAAAAAAAAATCTCACTAAACAAATGCCTTCGTAAGGCTTTGATATTGAAAAAGAGAAAAATGTATGAGCTCAGACTTTTAGACATGAACACTTATCATATGATCCTCAACAGTGGTGACAATAATTATTCATACTGCAGTGCATGATGGGAGTTTTTTACTATGGTGTTACCCAGCATGCATTGCAGCATGAAACATTTTGTTGATTGTCACCATTGTTGAGATTCATATGCTGGTTATTGATGTCTGTGTGTGTCTAAATAATGCTGGTGTAAAAATTTGTATATGCATTGCATAGATTAAAATTTATTCACTGTAGCTACTAGAGCAGCACTTTGTTTGCATGCTGTAGTGTCACAGAACTGATTATACAAAACCTAAACTTATAAACAAATAATAAAAATATTTTGATTATGATCTGGCTAGCTCACGGTGACTTTATCATCATGTAAAAACAGCTAATAGCTGCATAGCTCTAATTTCTCTGCTTTACAACATCTCATGCATTGCTACAGAGAGAGATCTAGCACCAAAAGTGAAGGGTCAAGAGCCCAACTAAAGCAAACACTGATCTCCATGATGGTGAAATCATTTTAACTTTTAACCAGTAAAACATCAACATCTGATCCTCTGTAATTCTCAATAACAGCAAGTGTTCATCACTAATGCACAATCATCATTTAATTAGCCACTTAATTATCTCATTAACTTTAACTCCTTGAGGACTTGGGATATGACTTGAAGACTTGCTTGTGACTTGAAAGTTCCACCTCTGATAATTTGTATTAAACATTGTCCAATGTTAGAGAGAGAACAAAATAAATAAAAATATTTAAACTCCAACATGGAGAAGTCTGATGTAACTCATATGGCTTAATTAAACACTGTCCAATATAAGACTGAAGAGGAAAAAATAAATAGAATCATTTAAACTCCAAAAAGAACAAAATGGAGTAGTCTGATACAAAAAAAAAAACTAACTAACAGGAATATGATTTAAGTGATTGTCAAGCTGCAGAGTAGTCCTTTGGCCCCTTCCTACTTAATTAGGTAAGGCAAGTTTTTCTTTATGAAAAACACCAGGGAATCTCCAGATTTTGGGATGACAGGCTCAGAGAGGTACAGATTTATCTCAGGTGCTGCCGAATCTCTTTGGCTGTAAGCATTGCTGCCACTGGTGTTCTTGAGAATTTCCTCATGCATCTGCTGCAAAGAACTAGATGGAAGAGCTTTTAGTGTCGCCACAGTTTCTCCCATCTTCTCACCAGAGCTATGGCCCCGCCTCACTCGTACATCCAGCGCTTCCCCGAGCAGTCTGTGTGCCTCTGGTTTTATCTGATCATCATAATATCTATTCTTGTATCTTTTTTTAGAGAAGGAAAAAATAACCATCATTGCTAAATTTCAATTACATTAGCCTAAAATTATACTATACTATTTCATTTAATACTTTCACATACTACAACACATTTGTCACACTCAAAGCCTTTTTTTGTTTTACAGTTTTTTTTAATTGCTTTGGCGCAATTTTCACAAGCAACTGGTACATTTTCAAGACTCTTAGTACTAATATCCCAACAGATCATCAAAAGTGCACTGTTTTTGTGTTAGTACAATACACACAATCACAAAATATCCTTTTCACTACACAAAATAAGTGTTTCATCTATATAAATGTTTCATTCACAGTAACTGCCTTTCATAAAGCTATTACTATATCAAACTTTTCATTAGCATGACTTCTCATTCAGTTTAATACATTTATCTATTATTTAATCTAACTCATCTTTATGGTTAATCATTGAATCATTTGGTGCATCTATAAATATAGATTCAATAGATATTTAGTTTCTATAGCATGTGATTGCAATTTAGGGATAACCAAATGCACTGAATTATTTTTACACTAAAAGTGATTTATCTAAGATGATAACCACTATTTTGTAAGGGTTTTTGTAAGCTGTCGACCCAAAAAACGAGCGGTTAGGACACAAATAGTTGTAGATGTCGGGGTATTTCACGTTGGGCCATTCAGTTGGATCATTTCTCAAACAAAAGGAAGGTTAGGAAAAGGGGCACTGACATAGACCAATACAATTTAGTTTCTTAATATTTCTCCTCCCCTCAGGTTCACATAGGGTGGTGAAATAATCCTTTGACATGGTTAAAAATAATGAATGGTCTTGTCGTCGATTACGTTTCTCTTCAGTGGGCGCGGTTCTCAGAGTAATATGACATGTTGCGCTCTACTTTTGTGTCCTAAACGCTCATTTTTTTGGGCCGACAGCTTATAAAAACGTAGTTCTGGCAATTGCCTGTATTACTGTAATTATTTCAACAACAAAGGTGATTTGAAACATGAATCTTGCATTGTTTGCTCTTGAATGAACTGATTGTTAAAAGTACTAAATTGAAAGAAGATCATACTGTTGTGTTTTGGTGATTAATTCAAATGTTCTCAATACATATCACAATGATCTTGTGTTTTGAAACAATGATGAAAATATGTGCAACTACAATTAAATCATGAGATCAAGTTTTGAAAGAATGACTAGTGGTGTTACAAGTGTGATCGGTTTAAAGGTTTGTACTGAGTTTTGAAAATGTACACCTTACTTGTGAAAATAGTACCAAACCAATAAAAAAAAAAAACTGTAACTTGACGTGTACAATACCATAAGTATATGTAACCCTGCCTGTGTAAACCCAGCTAAAGTAATTGATTTACCGTTTTCTACATACAATTTCATATTTAAATGTTTTAAATAGGGCTGTCAAGTGATTAAAAAAAAAACAATCTAATTACATAATGTGCCAATTAATTAATCAAATTAATCTCAAATTAATGAGATTAATTAATTAACATGCACATCATGTGCCGATTAAAGATAATAGTTATTATCTTTAATTTAGAAAATCGTTAATTTAGAAAAAAAAACACTGAATAGACATTACAAAAAAGTAGCTGAAATATAAGTAGCTTTAGAAAGAAATATTTTATTTCAACATACAAAAATACAAATAGTGAAATATGACATTATTTAAAAAAATAAACGATACTCTAAATATAAAACTAAAAGCGCCAGTAGGTGGTGGCAAATCCCTGTCTTAAGTGAGTCATTCATTCATTCATTCATTCAAACAATTCGTTCAAGTGGCTGATTCATTCAGAAATGAACTGCTTTTATGAATGGTTCACTGAATCATTGATTCAGTCGATTCATTTAAAAACGTGGATTCATTAATGAAACACCGCTGTGTTGATCAGAGACGCACAACAGTTCTCCTTGGGCTTTATATTCGTTGGCGAAATTACTGACAATGTGTCTAAAATGTAATTATGTGAATTCTTTACCTTATCTTCATTTTTAGGTAAAAACTTTTATGTAACCTATTTTTGTCTTTCTACCAGTACCAGCCAATGATGATTCTGATAGAAAACAGGCAGTATTTGTTATAGTAACACATGCAACTTTCACGTGCATCTGACTGACAGAAACGTGAAATAAATATTTCACGTTTTTTTTATAAATATTTAAAAAATATTTTAGTAAATAAATACTGAACTTGTATTTCAGTGTTGCTATTAATATTATGGTCATTTTAGCAGATAGTTTGTTCAGTAAATTCAGTTCAGCAGCATTAAGTTGAAGAGTGTAAAATTTATCACTCGACTGAATCTACACATGCATTTTAGGTGTTCCTGCTCTGTCCAAGCAATAAATGCACATCTTTAAATGAGCGCTGTAGTGTATTCTTCAACCGCTCAGGTAATGTCAATACGACCCATTTCAGGGGCTGCCAAAATTATAGTTTAAAATCAGTCAGGGCTATAAAACTGCATATTAATATTTACAAGTAAATGTCTATCCATATTATGCGTAGGCTAGCCTTCTTTCATTCTGACCCCCCTACATCTAGTTTTGACGTCCATCAGGGGGGATCAAGCCTTCTTTAGGGGGGTCAGACCCCCCCAAACCTCCCTGTAATTCGCACCCTGCATAAAATCATCCTATATAATGTAATATAATGTTAAAAACATTGTGAAAATATAATCTTGATATATTTAATAGCCTATTGACTGAATAAGACCATTTCAAAGATTAAAATCATAGGGAAATTAATTTAAAAAATGAAACTCTGATGCTCGTCATCTCATGCGATCTCATTAGATTGAGATTTTAGGCTGGATTTCACAGACAGGGTCACATACTATATGAAATATATCATATACATTATATCTACAAAATTAATTAAGACCTTCCTAGGATCAAGGACCGTAGACACAACATACACTGGTTCCCTATCAATGTTTGATAACCTTACAACAGCTTCGAGAAGTGTTTGTTTCTATGTTTTTACTCCATGGTCCGAGTCGGAATCTCTCGCAAGGAGACACTTCAGGGCTCTGATAGATGGGATGACATCAGCCACAGATGATCTTAATGAGCTAATCTCTTTGGTCAACTCTTCAAAAGGTGCAAGAATGGAAACCATATTTTCAATTAATTTACATTTACATTTAGTCATTTAGCAGACACTTTTATCCAAAGCAACTTACAAATGAGGACAATAAAAGCAGTCAAAACTAACAAAAGAGCAACAATATATAAGTGCAAATGACAAGTCTCGGTTAGCCCCGGGCAGTTTTAGCAATGTGGTCTGAGAAATTCAGCTTATCATCAATCACAACTCCAAGGTTTCTAGCTGTTTTTGAAGGAGTTATGGTTGATGAACCTAACTGGATGGTGACATTTTGATAAAGTGATGGGTTTGTTGAAACCACAAGCAGTTCTGTCTTAGCCAGGTTGAGATGAAGGTGATGGTCCGTCATCCAACAAGAAATGTCTGTTAGACATGCTGAGATGTGAGCAGCTATCGTCGGATCATCAGGATGGAATTTCCACTGTGTTGCATTGAGATACGGGATGTCATAGTCAGCTGTGTATGCCATTAATGCACGTTTGTGTTCCAGCAGAGTGTTGAGCATATAGTAAGTACTATTCCATCGTGTGTCGACGTCCTGCTGCAACCTTTTAGGAGATTGGCCAAGTTGTTTTTGAATATCTCCTAAATGCGAGTATGCTTGGGGCGAATGCTTAAAATGCCCAACAATGCGCTGGCTAATAGCCACAGCATCACAGATAGCCCGCTGTGATAGGACTCCCTCGTGAACCACTAAGTGGAGAGTATGTGCCATGCACGGCACGCTGCGTAAGTTGCAGTCTCTCATGGCCTTTGCTATATTCCTTGCGACATGCACTTTCTCTTCAGGTATGTCCCAAGCCTGCAACATGTCTTTATATGTCGCGACTAAAGCCTCAGCAGTGTGTGCGCCAAGAAATTCCTGGGAGTGGAGAATCACTTTTTTTCAAAGTTTTCAGTTATCCACTGCGCTGTCAAACTTAATATGGACATAGGGGATACGCTAGAGCTCCAAATGTCCATTGTTAAACTCACCACGGTCACATTTTTGTGAAGTAGACTGTTTATGTGGCTGTTGACGATTTGATATAACTCTGGGAGAGCTACATCGGTAAAATATTTGCGCCGTGGCAGTTGATATCGTGGTCCAAGATGTGCAATAAGGTGTTTAAATCCAATGTCTTCTGTGACTGACAGTAGAGGTCTGCAAGCCCGTCGGGTCCCGACACACTGAGTCCATTCGGGCCGGGCTCTGGCCATTTATTTATTTTTTTTTGCAAATCGGGCTCGGGTCGGACTCGGGCTCATTTAGCTTTTCTCCTTTTATTGTGCCCATTAGGGATATGCCGGTATCAAATTTTCATCAATATCGTGCATACTCATTACCGTGATATATCGCATTACCGAATACCGGCACAAGTCTAGTGCCCATAGGCCTATAGATGGGCTCGGGCCGGTAATTCTGTCGGACACTGCGTCTCGGGCCAGGGCCGGGCTAGGGCCTAAATTTGAAGCCCGTGCAGGGCTCTAACTGACAGCGGCTGGTTGTCAATACATACAAATTCCATTATCTTTGCGGTTATAGCCTTAGCTTTCTTGCTGTCTGGTGTGTAAAGTTTGTGTTTTTTCAGAACGTCTGTAATGGATGGCTGAGTGAGAGTCGCATTACTAGTTACCGTTGCCTTTTTTGCAGTTGCCAGTTTTTCGTATTCGCCATACATCTCGCAGTGGCTCGTTCTTACGTGCCGAATCAGGTTCGTTGTATTAAATGTTTTGGACAATGCTCCTCCACGTGAGATTTCTTTGGAACATAAACGGCAAACAGCGAATTTTTCATTTTTTCTCGAAATGTCATAGTAATTCCACACCGGCGATGACATGACTGCGGCGCCAAATCATTTACGTCCCCACACATCATCTACGTCCTGACGTGTTGACGTCATCAAATTGCGATCGTTTCGTGAGATCGGTCAAGTTTAGTGAGCCATAAAATGTGATTATCAGCCGATACCGATCTCCGGCCGATCGATCGGAGCATCCTTACTCCATACCATATGGTCAAGCTGCTCCACAACAGCTCAATAGGGTTCAGATCCGGAGACTGTGCTGGCCACTCCATTACAGTCAGAATTCCAGCTGACTGCTTATTCTTCAAATATTGCTGACACATTTTGGAGGTGTGTTTTGGGTCATTATCCTGTTGTAGGATGAAATTGGCCCCAATCATGTGCTGTCCACTGGGTATGGCATGGCGTTGCAAACTCTTGTGATAGCTTTCCTTCCTCAAGGTCCCTTCCACTCTGTACAAATCTCCTATTTTACCACCTCCAAAGCACCCCCAGACCATCACGCTGCCTCCACCATGTATTGTTCTAGCATCTTTTCATTTGTTCTGCGTCTCACAAATGTTCTTCTGTTTGATCCAAAGACCTCAAACTTGGACTCATATGTCCACAACACCTTCTTCCAGTTTTCCAGTGTCCAATGTCTGTGCTCTTTTGGCCATCTCAGTATTTTGTTTTTATTGGCCAGTCTGAGATACGGCTTTTTCTTGGCAATTCTGCCATGAAGTCTAGCATCCTGAAGTCTGTTGATGTGGACACTGGTGTTTGACGGGTACTATTTAGTGCAGCTGCCAGTTGAGAACCTGTGAGGCGTCTTTGTCTTAAACTACACACTCTCAGATATATTTGTCTTCTTGCACAGTTGTGCATCGGGGCCTCCCACTCCTTTTTCTGTCCTTGTTAGAGCCAGTTTGTGCTGCTCTCTGAAGGGAGTAGTTAACAGCATGATAAGAAATTTTACGTTTCCTTGCAATTTCTCGCATTGAGTAGCCTTCCTTTCTAAGGACAACAATAGACTGACGGGTCTCTAATGAAAGTTCGTTCTTTGAGCCTGTAAACAAACAAACAACCGCTGATGTTCAGATACTAAACTAACCTAAAGAATGCCATGCTCCCTTGTTTGCTCTATTAGTACAATGGTTCTCAGCTGTGCAACACAATTGCAAAAGGGTTTTCTCATAATCAATTAGCCTTATAAAATGATTAACTTGAATTAGCAGCCATACCAGGAGATTGATGCAGAGGACTGACAATTGCTAATAATAGGCCTCTATGCAAAAATGTAGATCATTCTTAAACAATTAAAATTAATCAGATAATTTTTTGTGAAATGGATAAAATTGTTTGTGAATTGCATGAAAATGTGTTTTTCTTTGGAAAACAAAACAATTCGCAAGTGATCCCAAACTTTTGAGCGGTAGTGTATATTTTGTATATACTCTAGGTCAATGATTGATTGATTGATTTTTGTTCATTAAAAAAAAACTTTTCTGTACTGCAGCTTTAAAGCAAATAATATCCAGGTAACTATTCATGAATTGGGCACAAAATGGAGCCTAGAACCCAATTTTCTTACCAAATATTATCTGAACCATTTTATATTTATTTATATTACTAAAATTTTAAACATTTTACATCCCTGACTTAAAATATAATTAATGAAATATATAGTTAGTAGTTCTCATTACAAAAATGTGCAATCTGTAATGTTTAAAAATAATAATTCAGTAATTCAATTGAATGCATCAGAACGTTCATATTTCTACTGTCAGGATTTCCTTTCACATTTCTCTCTTTGATTTTTAATTTAAGTTTATTTATTTTAGTAATGTTTTAGTGATTTGCTGAAAATCAAACTTTTGAAACATTTGAAACTTTTTTTAACTTTCATTTTAGACCTGATAGAAGAGAACAAGGAGATTGAAGAACTAGTTGAAGCAGGGGAGAAACATCTGGTCAAAACTGAAGAGATATCCTGGAGTTCCTCATTGAAAAACGACAATATATGTTTCACTTGCTTTCACTGTGGAAAGAGTTTCTCATGCAAGCAAAATCTTGAGCTTGACATAATATTTCATTTTGGAGGGAAGCCATATGCATGTGATGAGTGCGAGAAGATTTTCACAATAAAAGGAAACCTTATTGAACACATAAAAATTCACACTGCAGAGAAGCCACACACATGGGATCAATGTGGGAAGAGTTTCCCACAAAAACAAAACCTTGATGAACATAAGAAAATCCACACTCTGGAAAGGCCATGCGAATGTGATCAATGTGGGACGAGTTTCCCATATAAAGGACACCTTGACAAACACATGAGGATCCACACTGGAGAAAAGCCGCACAAATGTGACCAATGTGGGAAGAGTTTCGCACAAAAAGGAAACCTTACCGTACACAAGAATATCCACACTGGAGAGAAACCATATGCATGTGATCAGTGTGGGAAGTGTTTCATACAAAAAGTGCCTTTTAATGATCACATGAAAATCCACAGTGGAGAGAAGCCATATGCATGTGATCAGTGCGGGAAGAGTTTCGCACAAAAAAGAAACCTTAACGAACACATGAAAGTCCACACTGGGGAGAAGCCGTTCACATGTGATCAGTGTGGGAAGAGATTCACACATAAAGGTAACCTTAATGAACACATGAAAATCCACACTGGAGAGAAGCCATATGCATGTGAACAGTGCGGGAAGTGTTTCATACATAAAACAAGCCTTAACGAACACATAACAATTCACACAGGAGAGAAACCGCACACGTGTGCTCAATGTGGGAAGAGTTATGCACAAAAAGGAGGCCTTAAAGAACACATGAAAATCCACACTGGAGAAAAGCCATACACATGTGATCAATGTGGGAAGAGTTTTAGAAAATCAGGCGTTTTTAAAGTACATCTGCTTAGTCATTCTAGAGAAAGGCTATATAGCTGTGATCAATGCGGTAAAAAGTTTTTTAGGGCAGATTTTCTGAAGGATCACCTGAAGGTTCATACAAAGGAGAAACCTTATGTATGTTCTTTGTGTGGAAAGAGTTTTAGTCAGATGGGTACTTTAAAATTACACCAGAAAAGACACAGCGGTGTGAAGGATCATGTTTGCTCTAAATGTGGTAAGGCTTTTTTTACAGATGGTGCACTGAAAGTGCACAGGACAGTTCACACTAGAGAAACACCTTACAAGTGTTCACACTGTGACAAGAGCTTCAAACGCTCAGAATATCTGAGGATACATGAGAGGATCCACACTGGAGAGAAGCCGTATCACTGCCCAACATGTGGGAAGAGTTTCACTCATTTTTCTTCTCTAACCGCTCATAAAAAAACCCACATGTCTGAAATGATAGAGTAATTACAGAGTAGTAGTTTTGAGTTCTGATCTGTAAGACTGCATAAAGCAAGTATATTGATAATTGATTAATCAAAGATTATTAGAACAAGTAATGAACTGATTGATTATTTCAGAAGAATATTTGAAGAGTTAATTTGCAAAAACGGATAACTCCGTTTTTAACAATTCTCAGGAATTATGCTTTTTCATTGTGCATTCCAATTAATCTCAATCAAATTGCAGTTGGGTTATTTAATATTGATAATTCATTTTAAATATTAAATTTAATATTAATATTGCAATAAAACACAATAAAAACATGATAACATATTAAAAAACATGATTTTTGAAAATAAAAAACCCCCGGAGTTTTTGTTTTTGCAAATAAACTCTTCATTTTTTTTATTAATCGATTTATTGTTCTAATCATTTTATTATCATTATTCATAACAGTTTTTCCCCAGGCCATATCCCACCTGAACAACACATAACACCTCAGTACTGTACATCTGTAAATAACTCCTCAAACCTTCATCTGTAAATAGCACATATGCACATTCACAGTTCTGTCAATGGACATTTTTCCTTTTTCTGTATATTTTTATTACTATTGTTATTTAATATTTGAGAGAGTAGACACATTATAGTGTTTTATTACCTTCATTTTATGTATCTCTGAACTATGTTTGTACTTTCTGTACTGGAAGCTCCTAACACCAAGACAAATTGCTTGTGTGTGTAAACACAACTGGCAATGAAGCTCTTTCTGATTCTGATTCCGATTAATTTGTCTTTCTATGTTTTTTAATTTATATCACTTAGGGTGGGTTGCACCAACAAGGATTAAATTAAGCAAAGTTTACAACAAATCAAGGATTTGTTGATGGGTTTTATTTTAAATCAAGTTGTGTTGCACCACTTAATTTTAAACACAGATTAACAAATCGGGGATTAGAATTCTAACCTGCGATTAAAATCTTCAGCTACGATTAATTTTCTACGCCATGATGAATTCACCATGTAATTAAACAGCAACAGTGTTAATATTCCTTATCCTAAAACTGTCTCTGACATAAGTTGTTTTGTCGATAAAGGAAATAAACTTGTGAAATGCCAGCCGTCTTTATAAACTGCTATGTAAAGAGACCGTTGATCAAACATCTGATCAAGCAAGCAATGAAAACATTGAGGTAGTGCATACGGATTTACATAGATCGATTACAAAACTATACGGGTATTCAAGGGCAGGCTATAAGATGGTTTAGATCCTACCTGTCCGATCGCTACCACTTTGTTTATTTAAACGGGGAGTCATCTCAATTATCACCAGTAAAATATGGAGTGCCACAAGGATCTGTCCTAGGTCCTCTGCTATTTTCAATCTATATGTTGCCCCTTGGTAATATTATCAGAAAATACAGGATTAGTTTTCACTGTTATAGTTGAGTATCATCAGCATATCTCAACAAGACCAGATGAAACTTGTACTGCAGTTATATCTGATCAAATGCACATTATTATTCTTTAGCTTGGTTTAAACAAATCAATTTTGGTTGGTTGGAAAAAGCAGCTTTGCTAATTATGTCTCTATTTGTTTCTCTGTTTTTGCGTAACTAGGATGACTAATAGGGATGGTTTACTAAACTTATTGCAGTATTCCACTGTATTGCTTAGATAGGTATAACATTGGAGTATTGAATAAGCCAAATACAAGTCTTCCTGATCTCTCTCTCACACACACACACACACACGTTTACTGTAGTTACACAAACAATTTTACTGTTTGCTTTTCTAGTACAACCCTCTTTCTTTAGCTCAAGTATGCAAACCTCTTTGCACATGCACTGTAATATGTATTATATTGAAAGTTAAATTTTCAAATGAAAATGGCAACATGATCGTTTCATAAAGTATTAGTTCATCTATATGAACTTAAGGCCTAAGGGTTTCATTTTCGCTGGAAGAAACAGCTGTAGTGTGATGAGGGAACGCAGCAAAAACTTTACAGTAGATGGGAAACTGATTGCTCCCCCATTATATTTTGTAAACTGTATTTATGACAAAGAACTGCACAGTTGCAGATATTATAACAATCTATCGATAAACACACCTTGTCCTCTGTTTCTCGCTCTGCGTCGCCGTGGTCTGCGGACTGAAGAATGCGCTGAAAGATGGGGAGGAGCCGAAGTCTGCCGCTGTTTTCATATGAAATTTAAAGGGGACTGAGGCGATCACGAATTCATGTACAGTTTATGGAGCTGATCGCAAAATTTTTAGGGGGGCTGAGTAGTCATTTTAGGGGGG
>NW_015659003.1:27543-28442 GCF_001515625.1 Sinocyclocheilus rhinocerous | reverse complement strand
TAGTGCTATAAGAAGCTGTCATGTGAAATGTGTAAAGTGAAATGAATGAAAGGTGTCAATCTCGGCATTTAATTTATAGTACACTGTAAAATCTAATTAGTTGGGCTTACTTAAAAAAAGCATGCAAACCGATTGCCTTGAAAAAACTAAGTAAAGTGAAATAGGAATAGTATGTAGGAATAGATGTTATCGGTACTGACAAATGCTTAGTATAGTTTACTTACACGAGAGTTCTAGTAACTAAAAAAGACCTGTAGGGGGTACTTGATCCTTTCATTTAGGTTTGCTCATGACTTAGTATAGCTACTCACTAACTCCCAGAGAGCATTGCGGCAGAATAAATTATGCAGTTGATTATATTTTGTAAACTGTATTTATGACAAAGAACTGCACAGTTGCAGATATTATAACAATCTATCGATAAACACACCTTGTCCTCTGTTTCTCGCTCTGCGTCGCCGTGGTCTGCGGACTGAAGAATGCGCTGAAAGATGGGGAGGAGCCGAAGTCTGCCGCTGTTTTCATATGAAATATTACATTTAAAGGGGACTGAGGCGATCAAGAATTTATCACGATGGAGCTGATCGCTAAATTTTTAGGTGGGCTATAGCCCCCGTAAAAATGGCCTAGCAACGCCCATGGGATTTACACAATACCCAATTATAAGCTTCTTAAAGTATTTATGAAAAAAAAAAAAAAAAATTTGCAAAATTTCGTTGACTATCACAAGCACATAAAAATAATTTATTATTGATTTAATTAGGAGATAGGTCACCTTCAAAAAGCAACCTATATATTACTTTTTTTCGCTTGAGACCAAATTAATCGAAGTTCCAAGTGCCCAACCAAAGGGAGCGCTAATCACTATAATGGGGAGTTAAAAAAAATTTTTTTTTAGC
>NW_015659003.1:0-27419 GCF_001515625.1 Sinocyclocheilus rhinocerous | reverse complement strand
TGTAGTGTAGCTACAGGGGGTAAATTACACTATGAATACCAAAACCTTAAAACGTAATAATGCTGACTATGCCACCCCTTTAAAGTAAGGGAAACTGAATACTTGGTAAAAAATCAGACACACAGGTTCGTTACTATGGAGAGCAGAGACATAGGTATCAATATACAAAATGTTTATTAAGTTCACAATAATCAGATAAAACACAAAACAAAGAAAAAAATGTAGCTCAAATGAGCTAAACAACCACGGCTCAGTACACCACATAAAGACAAGTAACTAGAACGGCTAAGTAGCCGGGTAGGCTAGCTGTAGAGTGATTGTGATGCAAATCTTCACACATAGTGACGTAGACATGTGGGGGCGTGTTAGAACGAGCCGTTTTAGGTAGGCGTGGCTGACTCTTAACTTTTATAAAGAATATCTCTTTGGATTTGAGACTTTAGTCTTTGCAACTTTACAGATCTTCTTTATGCACCAAGAGCTTGTAACACTCCAAAGAGAAAGGAAAACTTGAAAATCGCATTATATGACCCCTTTAAACCACACATGCACTCACGCAAACGAAAACAATTAATCAAATACACTAAACAAAGTTATACTAGACTAGAGCCTGATTGTAGAAGACAGAATACCGGAATTATTAATACACAATACTCAATTGCCAAAGAAATACAAAAGCGAAAGGTTTATGAAAATAAACTACAAAATAACCAGAATCAAACTGAGCAGGATACAAAATCAGTAATAAAGAAAAAGTACAATAAACAAAACAAATCATACAATGGCACAACAAAACAAAAACACACACACAGCAAAACAGCAGCGTCGTCTTAATCCCGTTCCATGCAGGAAGCGATCACCCCAACCCCCAAAAGAGGGAACGCTCCCAAAGAAATCGTTCGTCCTGCTAAAAACAAACCATTAATTTACTTAATCAAATCACTGATTAAAAATTTAACTATACATACCAAATATTGGTCACCGGGACACATAAGTTATACAGTTGCTCACAGCACAATTCTCAGCAGTTTACTGGAAGATGAATGGACTCAACCCAGCTGGAATGAGAGCATGCAAGTTATGACGAGCGTGAACTCCACACAAACGATTAATCAAACTAAACCTACCAGAGAATAATGACAGCCTTACACACCACCGCGAACAAAATGCTATTCCAGCTACAATAAATAAAAATGGTTAATTGATATGCACGAGCTCCTGCAACATTAGCCAAACAGCTAAAAACGTACCTTTTAGGCAGAAACCCACACACACCAAGGGGCGGAGCTAGCAATGACGCATCCCAGGGAGCCTAATCACAGCCTTTAAATCTCAAGTACCATGTTCTGATAGGCTGTCATTCTAAATACAGGGGCGGGAACTTACCCACTTGGCCACAATTGCGTCATATAATATTTGCTGTTAATAGTGTTCATTGTCTGTTTGATTATGTCTTTAATTGATTTTTCCGTACACTTCTGCCATATGTACATTAACTAACAGTCACCACTGATAAGCTACTACTACTGTAAATATTGTAGAAACGTAATTTTCTGTAAAGTTGCTTTGCAATGATTTGTATCGTGAAAAGCGCTATACAAATAAACTTGAATTGAATTGAATTTACTACGGGCTGCCAAGACCCTCAGAATGCACTTTAATTTTCATTTTTATTTGTAATAAACACCTCTCTGAGACCTGACGACACACCCACTGTTTCTGTCTTTGTTCAATCAGTCACATATTGTAACTGTAGGTGGGCTATTTTATTTAAACCTCACCTGTAAATTTAAAGTTAATCCCTAATTGAGATTTAAATCTGAGTTTGAGAGCAACAGGATTAAAGTTAATCTATTTTAAATAGAAAATAAATTCAGGATCTAGTTTAAATGTAAACTTGCTTATTTTTAAACAAGGTTTAAATTTTGATGCAACAGAATTATTAGATAAACCTTCATTTAATCTAGATTTAAGATTAATCCTTATTGGTGCAACCCACTCTTATTCTTTTACTTATTTCCCATCTCTCACAATGCTTGCTATTGTTGTTTAATCTTGTGGTTGTATGGTTTGTAAGAGATAAGATAAAGTCTTTCTTCAAGGTTTTTAACATTGCAGGACAATGTTGTGAAGCAGTACTTTTCCACTGTTTTTGCTTTGGTATAATAATACTTGTTGGATTTGTGCTGTCCAGACTAAGTCTGAGCTTTTAAACATTGGCATTCAGATGAAGTCTGAGCATGAAACATATAATGTAGCTATGATTATTCAATAAACTCTGGTCTTTGTATTATCATAACTTTGTCGTCTGCTTCTGCTCTTACCTGTCTTTCTCATTCAAACTTTCAGGCTGATACAAGACTGTTAATAGAGTTTTGGGTACCAGACAAGACTTTCTTTTTGCAGGTTTTACTGGTTTTGGACACCTGACAAAACAAGATATCTTCTGACAGAGATTCGGCATCCGGAATCTGGTCTAATATATCTGATATTGCTGGGCCTGTATGTATAAAACTGCCATATAGTAGTGGCCAAAAATGATGTCCGACCTAGGGAATTTGACATCTTCACCCATAATAAAAAAAAAAAAATGTGTAAGATTTTGTAAGCATATTGCATAGGTGATTAAGATCAGTTGTGTTATTTGTGATAATGCAATTGAAACATGCCAAATTGTGCAGTCATAATTTTTGGCCATGCTGTCATACAAAGAAATTATGAACACATGCAAAAACAAGACGACCAATAAAATATTAATAACTTTTGTAGTCAATGTGCCAATGTTGCCAATTTAGTGATGGTGCCACTATATTTAGTGACTTCCTCACCCCTTTAGAGACTTTTTTTCAAAAGCCTAGAAACAAAATCAATTACTTGGACAAACCTTATCTACATAAACAGCGTATGCTGTTTTGTGTCAGCTGCGCCACATTTCACGAGTCCAGAAACATATAAAGGACATCGGTAAAGTAGTCCATGTGACATCAGGGGTTCAACCGTAATTTTATGAAGCTACAAGAATACGGCACACTTTGCTTTGAACAACAACAACGTATACGTGTGGCGCGGCTGACACAGAGCAGCATACGCCGTTTACGTTCAGTGGATACTCTCCAATATGTCACTAGGGTGACGCGGAGGAGACAAATTGTTGAAAAAGGTCATTATTTTTGTTTTCTTTGCGAACAAAAAGTATTCTCATAGCTTCATAAAATTATGGCTGAACCCCTGATGTCACATGGATCTCCTTGCTATGTTTCTGGACCTTGATCGTGGTAATTACATTGCTGTCTCTGGAAGGGTCAGAGAGCCCTCAGATTCCATCAAAAATATCTTAATTTGTGTTCCGAAGATGAACGAAGGTCGTACGGGTTTGGAACGACATGTGGGGAGTAATTAATGACATAATTTTCATTTTTGGGTTAACTATCCCTTTCAGCACTGCTTCAGTGTTACTCTAACACTCTGTAGCAGAGGTGGGACCAAGTCATTCCTTTCAAGTCTCAAGTCAAATCCCAAGTCCTCAAAGAGTTATAGTTAATGAGATAATTTTGTGATTAATTAAGTGATGATTGCATTAGTGATGAACACCTGCTGTTAACAAGCAGCATCATTGAAGAAAAGAGAAACACCAGGGGCCTGGGGCCTCATGTATAAACGTTGCGTATGCACAAAATGGGCATGGAAATGTGTGTACACACATATTGGGATTTATAAAAAATAAACTAGGCGTAAATATGTGCGCACCATACGGACACTCTAGACCATGCGTACGCACTCTTTTACTGGAGTGATCAAAATAACAAAGCAAACAGAATGATTTTAAAGTCTGTTTTACATTTGACATACACATTTAGATTAAATATGACACTCTAAATAATGAAGTTAAGCACTGAAATTTCATGAAACCATTATCCAGAAAAACAACATTTTTATATGAATTTAAACAGAAATATTTGCAGTGGATGTGCTGCTTTCAAACTATTTTCCTGTGGTATGCGATTTAATGTTTTAATCACAGCGAGGATTGCTTGGCACATGATAATTCCGCTTTAAATTGTGTTCTAAATAGCAAAACTCATGTTCTGAGAAAATAATGACAGACAGTAACGACAGACATAAGGATGCGCTCGTTGATCAAACAGTCCATTGGCTAGTTTGAACAGGTTTGATGACAGTAGAACCTCTGTTCACAGGTGTGTCACGCACAGACAGACAGTAACCTAAATGATAACCTCTTTCGTGCTCTTCCCAATATTGTGACAAACACCATATTTAAAAGATAGAATTTGAAGGAAACTGTAAGATATGCACGTTTTTTTTTCAAAATGACATTGACACGGTGAGTCAGACAGTTATTTACACTGCAAAAAAAGGCCTATCTCTTTCCATTACTATGCTATAAACATTCTAAAATATATGTTTACTTTATAGGCAAATTTGCATAAATTTGAATAGCAATGCGATGTCTCAAAAAGCATTTATAGTACGTATCTCATATTTTCCTAATGTATTGTACCCTTAACTGTGTTAAACATGTCACGTGGATGTCAGCATGGAAATGATATGCAGATTACGTTATGCATATTAAAACTAGGTGTTGTAAGCTCCATATATGGTTATTTCGGGGCGGAGACGGGGTGGAAATGCACGTACGCACAATCTTCCCCTGACTGGGTATTACAAAGGGATTTTTGCACAGGTTCTGGCGTACGCATGGCTTTATAAATCTGAAAACTTTTGTACGTACACAAAATCTAGTTTTTGTGCGTACGCACACATTTAGGATGAAATTTAGGTAAGGTTTTATACATGAGGCCTCAGAACTACAACTGACTTCAGCCACTGCCTTGGATGAAATCAACTGAAAACACAACATTAAATCTCTCAAGATCTGATTAAACAACTCCACAAACAGCATCAGCGTCACTCGTTACTAACCAGACTGACTTTATTTTATGTCTGCAGAATCTCTTATTGAGAATAAACAGAGGTTTAGATGTTGATGTTTTATTGGTCAAGAAAAAAAGAAGAAAAAAAAAAACACAAGATGCCACCATAATTGTCAAACACTGTAAAACATAACCAATGTTTGCTTTAGTTGGTCTCTTGACCCTTTTAGTAATTCAAAGAAACTTGCTTCTTAAATGATTGCAATATTGTTTCGATTCGGCCCGAATCAGTTTTCTAAAGTGTTTTTGAAAAATCACATACCCTGCCTTTAATTATTCATACTGCAGTGCATGATGGGAGTTTTTACTATGGTGTTAACCAGCATGCATTGCAGCATGAAGCATTTTGTTGATTGTCACCATTGTTGGGATTCATATGCTGGTCCTTGATGTCTGTGTGTGTCTAAAAAACACTAGACTTCAAATTTTTATATGCATTCACTGGAACTATTGGAGCAGCACTTTGTTTGCATGATGTTGTTTCACATGGTTGATGTCGCAAAATTTTTTTTTTTTAATTGCAATTAAGCCAGCTCATGATGACTACCTCATCATATAAAAAGCGAAGACTCACTCACTGTGCAGCGCTGATCTCTCTGCTCCACATGCAGTGCTATAAAGAGAGATCTAACATGAGAAGTCAAGGGTCAAGAGCCCAACTAAAGCAAACACTGATCTCCATGATGGTGCCATAAATTTAACCAATAAAACATCTGTAATTCTCTGTAATTCTCAATAACAGCAGGCGTTCATCACTAATGCACAATCATCATTTAATTAGTCACTTAATTATCTCATTAACTTTAACTCTTTGAGGACTTGGGATATGACTTGAAGACTTGCTTGTGACTTGAAAGTCCCACCTCTGGTTGTTTCTCTCTATTAGTGCTACTGGATCTTAGTGCCGCATTTGACACTATCGACCACAACATTCTTTTGAAAAGACAAGAAAATTATGTTGGCATTAGAGGAAGTGCATTGGCATGGCTCAAATCGTACTTATTTGACTGCCATCAATTCGTGGCAGTGAATGAAGAGGTATCATATCGATCACAAGTGCTTGGGGAGTACCCCAAGGCTCAGTACTAGGACCCTTACTTTTCACGCTTTACATGTTACCCTTGGGAGATATCATCAGGAGACATGGTGTTAGCTTTTACTGTTATGCTGATGATACTCAGCTCTATATTTTTTCACGACCCGATGAAACATACCAATTTGCAAAACAAACGAAATGCATAGTTGATATAAAAAAACTGGATGGCTAGTAATTTCTTACTGCTAAATTCTGAAAATTCTTCGTCATCAG
Source organism: Sinocyclocheilus rhinocerous (assembly GCF_001515625.1). Taxonomy (NCBI): domain Eukaryota; kingdom Metazoa; phylum Chordata; class Actinopteri; order Cypriniformes; family Cyprinidae; genus Sinocyclocheilus; species Sinocyclocheilus rhinocerous. The sequence continues at coordinate 21,158 of NW_015659003.1, read as the reverse complement.
TTAGGAATCCTAGGCGTGTCATCCTAGGCGTGCTATTTGATAGCAATCTTTCCTTTGAAAAATATGTTTCTAGCATTTGTAAAACCGCATTTTTCCATCTTAAAAATATATCTAAATTACGACCTATGCTCTCAGTGTCAAATGCAGAAACATTAATTCATGCGTTCATGACCTCAAGGCTAGATTATAGCAATGCTTTATTGGGTGGTTGCTCTGCACGATTAATAAACAAACTCCAGCTGGTTCAAAATGCAGCAACTAGAGTACTTACTAGAACCAGGAAGTACGACCATATTAGCCCAGTCCTGTCAACACTGCACTGGCTCCCCATTAAACATTGTATACAATTTAAAATCTTGCTAATTACTTATAAAGCCCTGAATGGTTTAGCTCCTCAGTACTTATCAAATGGCCAGAGTTTTGAGATTGTAGCGGACGTGAAGGACTATAATGCAATAATCTCAAAACTCTGGCCATTTAATAATACCTAGAATATCAAAATCAACTGCGGGTGGCAGATACTTTTCCTATTTAGCGCCCAAACTCTGGAACAATCTACCTAACACTGTTCAGGAGGCAGACACACTCTGTCAGTTTAAATCTAGATTAAAGACCCATCTCTTTAACATGGCTTACACATAATACTCTATCACATTTCTATAATTCAAATCCGTTTAAGGATTGTTAGGCTGCATTAATTATGTCAACCAGAACCGGGAACACGTCCCATAACACCCGATGTACTTGTTACATAGTTAGAAGAATGGCATCTACACTAATATGTGTCTGTTTCATTCTTATTCCGAGGTCACCGTAGCCACCCAGATCCAGTCCGTATCCAAATCAGATGGTCACTGCAGCCACCCGGATCCAGTCCGTATCCAGCCCAGATGGTGGATCAGCACCTAGAGATGACTTCGACTGCCCTGAAATGTCAGCGGAGACCAGGACAACTAGATGTGCCCCAGAGACTGATCCCCTCCGAAGACCTCGTCTCCTAGACAGCCATTGGGACAAGACCACCGGAATCAGATAAGTCCTCTGCACAATCTGACTCTGCTGCAGCCTAGATTTAAACTGGGGTTGTCTGGCCAGAGGAGAAAGACACACTATTTTGACACACTATTTCCCCATTTAATACCGTTAAGCTGCTTTGACACAATTAGCATTGTAAAAAGCACTATATAAATAATGGTGAATATACTTTATTCTAAACCCTTTAGAGATAATTTGCTACATATATCATTTTGATTTATGATATAAATTAAATCATTGATTGTCATTATTGATTGTATCAACCACCTTTTATTGTGTTGTGATTCCATGGAGATCCTTAAGGGACTTGATATGAAAAAAAAAGTGTTCTTATGTTCGTTTCAAACCTATGTGTACAGATTGAGGAGCTCCTACAGTTATTGCAAACTGGTCAGGAGTTAATTAAAAAAGCAAGAATTAAAATGTATCTTGTATTATCTATTATTTTACTGGCTTGGCAGTGCAGACGGAGACACTGGCGCTGTAGGTTACACAATCATGACGTATTTGTGAAAAAAAAAAAAAAAATCTTTCCCTGTCTAGCTTGTACTTATTTGAACAATTCCTAAAACTTGGTATTACGAGCACTTCTTGTGTCTATTTTTGCCTCTTTAAGATGAACCACTTGATGATTGAATTCCCCAATTGTAAGTCACTTTGGATAAAAGCATCTGCTAAATGACTAAATGTAAATGTGAGGCAGGTACTTTTAGCACTGTGAGAGACCAGCAAATACGAGACACCACCATTTGAGTCATCAAAAGCTAGTATAGGCTGACAGGGCCGTAGCTGGGGTTTGCGGGGCCCCAGTGCCGGTTGTACCAGTGGGCCCTGTTTGAAATTGTTTAATTTGTATGTTCGTTCTATTTATTTATTAGTGCTATTTACACAATGTTTACGTTTTTTAAAGTTTGTAGGTGTCCAGGTACAGAAAACGAATAATTAAATGTAAAATAGCACTGCATAGACTTCAAATTAAATATACAGTCAAACCAAAATGTATTCAGACACCTTCAACATTTCTCACATTATCACAGTTTATTTACTATAGTTTAGAAAATGGTAATAAAATATGACAAGAACTCAGAGTTAAACTGTGTCAGAACAAATTCATCTTGATAATGTCAGATAACTTTGATAGAAAGGTATGTAATGGATTACAATCAACCAAAAATTCAGACAACTGTTAGTACAATATTTACACAACTATCAATACTTTGTTGAACAATTACCAAGCAATGCTTAATTTTGTTCAGTCTGTGGTGTAAAAAGGTTGCATTAGGTCACAGTTTACTTTATTTTGCTATACTCACTTACATAAATGAAATATAGTGTCCTGCACCCACGAGTAAAAAAAATATCAAAAATTATATCTGGTGTCTGAATAATTTTTGGTTTGACTGTGGATTCATTCTTGTTAAAACTACAAAGTAATTTAGTGAAGAGCAGTGAGTGAGAGAGAATGGAGTTCTTCCATTTTCTTGGATTAACATTAAGGACACCTATAGCAGCTAGTAACTAAATTAGGCGCGGTCACTTTAAGAGACAATGCATCCATTATAATGATACACATCCGATTTCTTTCTCCGCTGTTTACTTTCACTTAATACATAGTTTTTTCGAGGATACTCTCCAAGATGGTTATTTTGACATAATTTTGTATGTATTTATCGATACAAGAGCAAGAAGAGGCAAAATCGGTGTACAAACGCTTTGAGATGCGTCTCTCTGCATGCGCCCTGTGCGCACAGAATGTACTCGGTTACTAACGTAACCTCAGTTCCCTGAGATAGGGGAACGAGTACTGCGTCACTAGATGCTTTGGGGAAAACTCCTTTTTCTCTAACGACTGAAGCTTTTACAATCACGCAGTGAAACTGCACGGCCATTGGTTCATGCAGTGAATTAAAAACGAACCAATGGCTCGGCAGCGGAGCTGCACGAACCTATGGCGAGGAAGCCCACCAGAGCCCGCCAGAATGGGCGGAGCCACTGGCTATATAAGCGGCCATTGCGCCATAGCATATCCATGGAATGGGCTCTAACTCTTATGGGAAGAGTATGCTAGCGCAATAATGTCAACCAACCATTGAGAAATTCTCTGCTTTGTGACTATTTTACCCGCAGATTTCTTTCTCTGGTGCTGTTTTGCGGTGTTAGTAATATGTTGTTGTAACTTGCGTTACTGAGATTGTAACGAGTAATAATATTACCCAAATTTGATTAGTAATGCGTTATATTACTGCGTTACAACAAAACGTAATATACTACTGTAATATTATTACTTTTGTAATGCGTTACTCCCAACACTGGTGACCAGAGACACCTTGGTGCGGTTGCCAAAGCATACAAAGAGTTGCTCCGACTGCCTGAACGAGGCGGAACACTCAATGTAAATTCTCAGTGCCCTGACAGGGCAGAAAAGGTTTAACTCCTAGTCTTTCACCGAAGGACGAAGCGCCAAGAGAGTGACAACCTGTGCCCTAAACTGGGTGTAGAGTACTTTAGGAACGTATCCATGCCTTCCCTGCAAACAAGCCTGCACTGGCCCTTTACGGGCCCACTTAGGGCTGCCAGCGCAGGGCCCCTGAGAATTTGCTCATTGGCAAAATGTTGGCTCCTTAGCACTGGCCCTACACGGGCAGCCCTCACTTAGCCTCCAGGAAGCCTTAGCGCTGTTTTATTGAAAATAATAAAGTTTGAAGTCACCGTTATGGAGGTAAGCGCTTGGTTTAGTTGGGTTCCTGACCCTTGACTTTTTAACTAAAACTTTTTCCCAGAGGGCATTATTTATGTTTGAAATTTTCTCCTGCTTTAATATCTTGAAAATCATCAAGTCATTATGCAGAGATTATTCAAATGGGCTTGGGATCATGTAGATTTACACAGATATCAAGATTCAGTGTATGAATCTCAACAATGGTGACAGTCAACAAACTATTCAGATCAACTCTGAACATCACAAAACAAGCTTTTCGTTGATTGTCACCATTCTTGAGGTTCATACGCTGAATCTTGATATCTGTGTGAGTCTACGCAGTGTTGTGCGCTAGGCGGAAAGGACTGACCATTTAAAAGCATAGAGGCGTTTTATAGCTGGAGCGCTAGCCTGTTATTTAGTATAGTAGTATATGTTTAGTATTTATAAATGTGCAGAGCACACAACTCGGGTTGGGGGGGGTCCGACCATCCTGTTTGCCTGAGAGAGAAGGTTCTGTCTCAGGGGAATGGGCCGCTGTCAGCAGCTGAGACAGCTCAGAGAACCAAAGCTGGTTTTTCCAGAGCGGGGCCACTAGGAGGACTCTGTGTTTGTGATCGCTGATTCGTCTGATTACCTGAGGGTTCAGAGTGATTGGGGGAAAAGCATACAGGAGGAGGGTGAGCCAACTCATCCTCACTTTTTGAAAAATAAATTAGGCAGTGAGAGTTGTCTTTTGAGGCGAAGAGATCAACCTCTGCCTTGCCAAAGATCTCCCAGATATTATGAACCGTCTGTGGGTGGAGCATCCAATCCTCTGAGGGGACGTTGCTCCGAGATAGCATGTCTGCTCCTTGGCTTAATACGCCAGGCACATGTGCTGCCCTCAATGACCACAGGTTGAGATGTGCCCACTCTAAGAGGCGTTTTACCATCTCGAAAAGGCGTTTCAAAGTGAGCCCGCTTTGACGATTTATATAAGATACCACTGTCATGATGTCCGAGCGGACTAGCACATGGTGTCCCTTCAGGTCCGGTAAGAAGGTCTGAAGGGCTCGACGTACTGCCGTCATTTCGAGGCAGTTGATGTGTAGCCGACCTTCTGTGTCCGACCAGGAGCTGAAGGCCGGTTTGCCCTCGCACAGAGCTCCCCAACCGGTGTTGGACGCATCCGTTGAGACAACCTTCCTTCTGTAAATAATGCCCATGGTCACGCCCTGCTTGAACCACTGGGGGTCCTTCCAGGGGGCCAGAGCTGCCACGCAGGCCTGACTAACCCTGACACGAAGGCGTCCGTGACTCCACGCATGGGGCGGCACTTGCAGTTTCAGCCAGTACTGAAGGGGTCTCATGCGAAGCAGGCCCAGCTGTAGAACTGGGCCTAGCATACTTTGAAACGTTTTGAGGGGGCGAGATGCTCCAATTTTAAAGGAAGCCGCGAGTTGTTGTATGGCCAGTGCACGTTCTGGCGATACTACTGCCCTCATGCGGGCTGAGGCGAAAACTGCTCCCAGGAACGAGGTTCGTTGGCTGGGAGACAGTGAGCTCTTTGCAAAATTGACCCTGAGTCCTAGGCACTCCCAAGTGGCTGAGGTGGAGGGATCTGTGGGATACTAGCTCGGCCTCTGACTGTACTAAGATGAGCCAGTTGTCGAGGTAATTCAGAATGCAGATTCCAATCTGTCTCAGAGGGGAAAGAGCCGCATCTTTGCACTTCGCAAATGTGCGAGGAGCCAGGGACAGTCCGAAGGGCAGGACCATGTATTGATATGCCACTCCCTCGAGACGAATCTCAATAATCTCTGTGATGGGGAGCTACCTGGATGTGAAAGTATGCATCTTTCAGATCCAGAGAAAAGAACCAGTCCCCTGGGCGTATTTGCGAGAGGATCTGTTTCAACGTAGTCATCCTGAACGGCCGTTTCAAGAGGGCGCGGTTCCTTTTTGGGGGCGAGGAAGTAACGTCTGTAGAAGCCTGACTCGCTCTGAGCTGGCTGAACCCTCTCTACAGCTCCTTTTGCCAGTAAATTCATCACCTCAGAGCGCAGGACGTACCACTAAGGTGGGATCCATGCTGCTGAATCGCGGGGGTCTTCGAGCGAACTGAAGGGAGTAACCTCGTTTTATAATCCCCAATCTGACAATCCGGGGATGGCCTGCCAGGCCTTGGCCTGTGTGGCGAGGGGTTGGATTGGTTTGGGTGGTAGATCGCCGTGAGGGGACCTGACACTCGTGATAAGTGGAAGAGGAAATTTACTGTCTTTTTGAAAATGTTTGTGTTTTATTTTTCTCACTACAACTGTTTGTGTGGGCGCTTTTAGAATGGGCCCAGTATTTACAACAGTTTTTATAACAAACACACTGCCACCGGCACCCGGAACAGAACAGGGTGCTTGGGGGCATAACAGAGGCCGTTTGGGGGGTGGTCCAGCAATGGCGAGACTTTGCCCCCTCCTCTTCCTGTCCAGTAGACCAGGACGACGCCTGACGCGCAGGATCCAGCATCAACTTGGGCCGGAGACCTTGGTGCTTCAGGTATGGGTAGCACTGTCGAGGCTCAGGCTTTTGAGTAGGTTGAGCAAGCAAAGGCGCGGGTTTCACTGGCTGCTGCATTGGTGCAGGTTTAGGGTGACTGGTGGCATTTGCAGAGCTGGAGCGCTTAGGCAAGAAGTGCCGCATTGCCTGGGACGACTTCTGCGCAGCAGTAAAACACTCTGCAAAACCCTCGACGGCAGGTTCAAACAGCCCCGTGGGGGAGACCCGAGAGTTGAGGAAAGGAACCTTGTCAGCCTCCTTGATTTCACTGAGGTTTAGCCACAAGTGGCGCTCCAGCACCACTAAGCTGGCCATTGGCCGCCCGATGGCCTGTGCTGTTGCCTTTGTAGCTCGAAGGGCCAGGTCTGTTGCACTGCGCAGCTCTCTGAAAGCTGCAGGATCGGGTCCCGACTCGTCCATTGCTTGGAGGAGTTTGGCCTGAAAGACTGTGAGCACGGCTATGGAGTGCAGAGCTGAGGCCGCCTGCCCTGCAGAAGAATAAGCTCATTCAGCGAGGGCAGATGTTGTCCTGCACGGTTTGGAGGGGTGAGCGACCTTCGCTTTCCATCCGATGGCAGTGGGCGGGCAGAGATGCGTGGCCACTGACTCATCCAGAGGAGGCAGCTTTTCATAGCCCTTTTCTTCAGCGCCGTCGACTGAGGAGAGTGCAGAAGAAGCGGACGTGCGAAGGCGAGCTGAGTAGGGAGCGTGCCACGATTTCGTGAGCTCGTCATGGACCTCCGGTGTGAACATTCCATCTCAGTCAGAGTGGCTTCTGCGTGGGGCTTGCCAAGACAGGAAACGCACTCTGAGTGGCCATCGTCAGTGAGTTGCAACGACGGCGCGGCATTTGCAACAACACCGCTGCTTTTTTTGTAAGGAATTTGCTATTCTTAGCTCGCCGGATGGTGGCAGGGGACGAGCTGGAATCTGCGCCGGATGCTGAAGGCAGCTCGAAGAGTAGGCGGCAACAGCAGGAAGGCGCAGGCGAGGTGCTGAATTGGGCTCTTTCACATCTTTTTCTGTTTGCATGTTTAAACTGTGATTTGTATTTGTTCGTTCAGGTGCAGGAGGACGCCAAGGAGAGCTTGGTTCAGTGTTGCTGTCCGTGAGATGCTTTTTTAAATGATTCTTCCCATTATTCCCATTATATTGTTCATTCAGACTGCGTCTTGTGTTTGAATGCTTTAAACTCTTTTGAATGTTTAAATTGGCTAGGCTTAAAAACACGTGCAAATGATAAGCTTTCATGACGATGTGCAGCAGTGGCCCATCAACTGTCCTGAACGTCTTTTTAGGCTGGCCTCAGCCAGTCGGTTGAGATCGCCGGAGGGCCCCCCCTCAGCCGTGGGCCCCTATAATCGTCACCACCTTTCATCCCACTAGCGACGGCCCTGTAGGCTGATACTGATCAATAGCCCATCAATCAGCGCATTCCTAAAATCCTTCATTAAACTCTTCTTCAAAGTTTTGATAAAGACATAAAAAGTTATTTTCACAAAGAAAACTTACGTTTGTCAAATCTTTTTAAAATGGTGATACACTAAAATGAATTTAAACATACATATAGCTATATATCAAAAACCTGCTGTATTTTTACATAAGGGTCCTCTATGTTCATGTAGGGCTTTTTAACTATTTCCCCACTATTGACAGAATTTTCTGTCATTTATGACACGATGCCTCCACTGCCATTTTTGGCAATCCATGTTTGTACTGGTATACGGTGCAGGCGCTATCGTCTTCTGAAAGCTCAAAATGCTCAAAACACAAGCGAAAAGAGGCAGAAACAAGTGATAGAATCATTTCATATGCACATGTTGAAGTCTTTGATAAAAACACAATGAAATGCATTGCCTTTTGCTCAAACTGTTGCTTTCTAAATGAAACTTAACTGCAAAAAGAATGCATTAAGTAGAATCATTGCATGAAGTAGAATCAGTTTGTTGTTGTTGTTGTTGTTTAAAAGCAAAGGCTCTCCTTCTTTTGATATATTGTATGTTCAGATATTTATACAACAAAAGATTTTGGGGGGCATGAAAGATTTGTAAAATGATCAAAAATGCTGCTGCTATCTGGCAACGTTTTGCTGGGGAACGAGTTAACATATCCTATATATGATGCTGAAAAGCCTCTTTACTTCATTCATAATGCTGACTTCTTCAAATCACCTGTAAACTGCCACTTAAAGCTCATTTCATGGTGTCAACTGTGTAAATAACCCGTTAATTTGTTAAAGGGGTCATATGATGCGATTTCAAGTTTTCCTTTCTCTTTGGAGTGTTACAAGCTCTTGGTGCATAAAGAAGATCTGTAAAGTTGCAAAGACTAAAGTCTCAAATCCAAAGAGATATTCTTTATAAAAGTTAAGAGTCAGCCACGCCTACCTAAAACGGCTCGTTCTAACACGCCCCCACATATCTACCTCACTATGTGGAAATATTAGCATAATGCCGCCCAAATATGCACGCAAAGAAAGAAGGCGTGGTTTCAGAAACAGCAGTAGTGTTGATGCAGCCATGTCAGGGAGAAGCTGTGTTTCAGTGCGAAAGCAAAAGCACTTTATTATGGCCTTCCGGAAGTAGATGCAATTAGGAATCATTGGTAAAGATTTATTTACAACAGAACAGCACAACCCAGATGTTCGAATTTGTGCAACGCATTTTATGGACGACAGTTTTTTGAACCTAGAAGAGTACAAGGCTGGATGTGCAAAAAGGCTATTTCTAAAAAAAAAAAAAAGGGTCAATTCCGACTTTGCTATGACAATCTGGCGCTTCTGAATCAGCGACTGTAAGTATGTTTTGTTACTAGTTTAAGTATTTGCTATTGACTGTTCAAATGCGGAGTTTTGCGCAGCGCAGAATAACGCGTTGTATGTGTGTGTGTGTGAGGGGAACAGGGTCACATCACAGGAGAGTGAACTGCCTGTCAGAAATCATAGCACGTCAGCTGTCTTAACCGCGGCTTGTGTACTGCATCATCACTGTGTCTGTCACGCGACTCTGTTGCCCTTTCGGGCTTGAACTGATGGTAAAACTAACGACATTATTAACTGTCTTGATATTTACTTTGAAAGCTGAAGCTCGCGATTATGGTAAGGGACTTTACATTTCCAACGCGTGCTTGTGGTGTTCGGCCAATCACAATGCACTGGGTCAGCTGGCCAATCAGAGCAGACTGCGCTTGTCAAAGGAGGGGGCTTTGTAGAAAACGAAGCGTTTGAGAGAGGCGGGGCATAGAGGACCTACAATAATGTACAGTATTTTTAAAATTATGTGTTTTTTGAACATTAAAGCATGTCAACATATTCTGTTACACCAAATACACAAAATAATGATCTTTAAAATAGCATCATATGACCCCTTTAAACAGAATGTGGAATTTTTTTTTTGCAGATTCTGCAAAACTCCAGCAAGCAGAGGCTCTCCTGATGAGAGCAGTGACTGAACACAAAGAGAGAGATGCTAGGGCCAAGGCCTGCGAAGGCCACCTGCAAAGTTCTCGGGCTGAAATCAGTGCCCTGGCCCAACAAAGAGACTATTTAAAAGATGAACTTGATACGGTTCACCGGGAGCTTAAATATGCATATAGACTGCAAAGTGACTCTGAAAGGGAAATGCACACCACAGAATTTCCCCTAACCAGGAGGCTGATACCGCCTTGTCAAGAATTCCCAGTTCGAAAGTGGGGTGAGAGCCCACTGCTCAGGACATCACCTGCCTGCATCCCAGAACCCCCAGCAGCAGCAAGGGGGTGGGAGCCTTTTCAAAGGCTGCCTTCCAGTCACGGCGTGTCACCTAAAGAATTGGATAAGCTGACCAGAAATATTCCCACTTTCACTCCAAACCCTGCAGGAGGACACGATGTGCACACCTACTTAAAAGACATTGACTTTCATTTGCAAACTGTTGCCAATATTACCACACGAGACAGACTCTATCTGCTCCGAATCACCGCCAGCCGTGAGGTGAGGAGCTTTCTAGACCGGCAGCCAGAAACAGTCAAAGTGGATTACCAGCAACTGCAGCAGGCTTTGATTAAGGAGTTCTCTGACCCAGAGTCAGAGCAAGGACTGATTACTGCCATGGACCTTAAACAGGGCAGACAGGAAACCACACAGGCTTACTACAACAGGCTCAGACAGGCCTACTTCGGAGCATGGAACGAGCCAGGAATGGAACAGGATTTCAACTTCAAAATTCTGTTCCTCCGGAACCTGCACCCAACAGTGAGCCACCACTTGGGGGTTCTGGCTTGCCCACGGACTATGTCCACCCAACAGCTGCGAGATTTGGCCCATAAGGCCTATGCCAAACAAAGGACTGCTTCTGAAAAGACAGGAAAAACACCCACAATCTATCCTGTTGCTAATCAGAGTTCAGAACTTGCTCTAGAGGGCGCCGAGTCAAGCCACAGTGACAAACCTGTCAACACAATGTCAAGATCCTTCCCAGCCAGCAGAGAGCAGCGTGGCCATGGTGGTGGCCGTCCTAAACACCAGACTGGGCGTCCCGAGAGATCTTGGGACTGGTCACAACCACCCCTCAACAAAGTGGATTACCAGCAACTGCAGCAGGCTTTGATTAAGGAGTTCTCTGACCCAGAGTCAGAGCAAGGACTGATTACTGCCATGGACCTTAAACAGGGCAGACAGGAAACCACGCAGGCCTACTACAACAGGCTTAGACAGGCCTACTTTGGAGCACGGAACGAGCCAGGAATGGAAGATGATTTCAACTTCAAAACCCTGTTCCTCCGGAACCTGCACCCAACAGTGAGTCACCATTTGGGGGTTCTGGCTTGCCCACGGACGATGTCTACCCAACAGCTGCGAGATTTGGCCCATAAGGCCTATGCCAAACAAAGGACTGCTTCTGAAAAGACAGGAAAAACACCCACAATCTATCCTGTTGCTAATCAGAGTTCAGAACTTGCTCTAGAGGGCGCCGAGTCAAGCCACACTGACAAACCTGTCAACACAATGTCAAGATCCTTCCCAACCAGCAGAGAGCAGCATGGCCATGGTGGTGCCCGTCCTAAGCACCAGTATGAGCGCCCCGAGAGATCCTGGGACAGGTCACAACCACCCCTCAACCGAAGGGGTGGAGCCACATGGGAAGCCAAGAGACGGCCCAAGGGGAACCGACACTCACAGACACAAGCACCAAGCTCGGACTGCCAGCAGCAGAACCCCTCTCAACAGGCCCTGGACAAGCCCAAATATAAACCATCCACAGAACAGAACCGGGAAGCTACATCTGAATCAGCAGAGATCATGAGACTTTTAAAGGAACTCCTCCAGAAAAAGCACCACAAGGGAGACAAAAGGGATGAGTCAGACTAAGCCTGAGATCTGACCCCAACGCCCACTCAGATTCCGCTCAAAATGAACCTCCCAACCAGATCACTGCTAATTCACTGTTAACCACAGAACCAGATATCCCATCACCATGTGATGACATCACTCAACCACCTCAACTGACTGCTGAACCACCAGAACCAGCCAACATCCCGCACCACACCTCTAGCCAGGACCGCAAAGTACCAGAAAGCGTGGTTTTGGTGGTCTGCCTCCCTGACGAGCCACACAAGACCAGCTCTGACTGCTTGCCAGTCATCACACAAGCCCCAGTGCCGAGACTCCTAGGGAACCTAATCGAAAGGGGGGTGGCCAAAAAACTCTACCTGGCCATCACATTAGAAAATGAGGGACACAAGCATCGAGCTCGGACTGCCAGCAGCAGAACCCCTCTCAACATGCCCTGGGCAAGCCCAAATATGAACCATCAGCAGAACAGAACCGGTAAGCTACATCTGAATCAGCAGAGATCATGAGACTTTTAAAGGAACTCCTCCAGAAAAAGCACCACAAGGGAGACAAAAGGGATGAGTCAGACTAAGCCTGAGATCTGACCCCAACGCCCACTCAGATTCCGCTCAAAATGAACCTCCCAACCAGATCACTGCTAATCCACTGTTAAACACAGAACCAGATATCCCGCACCACACCTCCAGCCCGCACTGCAAAGTACCAGAAAGCACGGTGTTGGTGGTCTGCCTCCCTGACGAGCCACACAAGACCAGCTCTGACTGCTTGCCTGACACATACGGCCCCCAGGTTAAGGGGGGCTTACAACTGAATGATGTCACAACAACAGACCCCATACTAGCACTGTGGGCAGACAATTCAGCCATCAGCCTCTCACAGTTCAATGCTCTCAAACAGCACACAACGAACATTCCTTTTGCTAACAAGCGCACACGATTCCCTTTGAATCCCTGCCCATCAGCTATGGTGACTGCCAAGGGCACCTGTGCCCTGAACTTGAGGTGGAATGACAGGTGTCTAACCCATTACTTCCTGGTCCTTCCAGACGCACCGCATGATGTCTACATCGGAGCAGACATTCTGATTCGCCTCAGGGCTCACGTGGACATGATCAATGAAGTGATATGGGCTCCAATGACCTCACAGTCACCCACGGTTCCTGTCAACCTTGAGAACCTCCTTTCAGGCCAAACCATCCCTGAGGCCTGCACGCTAATCAATGAAAAAGAGACTGTAGTACCAGCTTACACCAAAGGGGTCGCTGTTCGACTCAACCTGCGAAGCGGCCAAGCTCTCAGCCACACCCTAGGCTTCTTCCAACCTTCACCCGAATGTGGGGAACTGGGCCTCACTTTGGAAGCCACACCCCTCGTTGAAGTGACATCTCGGGCAGTCTACATCTTGTTCAATAACTGCACGGCAACGGATGTCAGAGTGCCTAAGGCGTACCGTCTGGGTTGGCTAGTGAGTTATGACTTCCATGACTTTGAACTAATTCTACCAATAATTGGACCCATCTCAGATTCAATGATTCCAGAAGAAAGCTCAGGCCACACAGTGTCAACAGCACCCTTCAAGATCATCACCATAACCTCAGTCATGCCAGTGGTCAAGGAGCAGGTGTGTAGAACAGAACTAACAGAAGACCAACACTTTGCCGTGTACACGGTCTCTAACCACTCCACCTGCATAAATGACAGCGTGACTGCACCTCTGACTGCCCACGGCACAGAGGAATTAATGACAGAAGAGCCATACCCAGGTTTTGAGACACAAGTCCAGCAAATTCTGAAAGATGCTGATGCCATACAGGAGGATGCAGACCGCCACAAACTCCGTCAAGTCCTGTACAAATACAAGGAATCATTTGCCAAGGACTCTTTAGATTGTGGCCTCACTAACCTCCATGTTGTGCGTGTCCCAACGCACCCAAAAGCTCCACCCACTTTTGTCAAGCAATACAAGATCCCCTCGAATCGTATGAACCAGTACAGGAGATCATCAACTCTATGCTTGAGAAGGATGTCATCCGTCCGTGTAACAGCACCTACTCTGCCCTCATCTGGCCTGTCCTCAAACCAAATGGCAAGTGGTGGCCAACCATTGACTATAGGAAACTGAACCAACAGGTGCCATTGTCGTGATGGCCTATGACCCAGCTGGAACAGGAGATACCAAGAATCAGAGGAGCCACAATCTTCTCCACTCTTGATGTGGCCTCAGGATTTTGGACTATACCAGTGCATCCAGATGACCAACACAAGCTGGCTTTCACCTTTTGCAATCGGCAGTACACCTTCACCAGGTGCCCATTCGGCTATGCCAACTCACCAGCCGAATTTAACATCTTCCTCAACAAAGCATGCCCGGATGCCAGGGTAAGAGGGAACTTAATCTATGTTGACGACCTTCTGATGAAACACACGACAGTGACTGATCACCTGAAAGAAATTGACCACGTCCTGCACCAACTGACCGCCGCCGGTGCCAAGATTGCCCTCCACAAAGGACAATGGTGCAAAACCAAGGTCAACTACGTGGGCATACTCATCGGACCACGAGGTATTGAGCCACAAACCAGCCGCATCCAGGCCATTCAGAACATTAAACCACCTGCCAATGTCTCAGAACTCCGAAGTTTTCTAGGCGTGTGCAACTATTCAAGGCAGTTCATTAAGAACTATTCGGACATTGCACGCCCTCTCACTGCCCTTCTGAAAAAGGACTGCCCCTTCGCCTGGACAGACGAACAGCAAAATGCCATGAATGAGCTGAAACAACATCTGTGCATTGCTCCATGTCTGGCTTACCCAGATCCACAGAAGGAGTTCTACTTGGACGCTGGATTCTCCAGCCACTGCCTCAGCGCTGGTATATACCAACGGCATGACCAGGACAAAAGAGTGGTCGCATATGCCAGCAAGACTCTTCTTCACCCAGAGTGCAAATACTCAGACTGTGAGAAAGCCCTGCTCTGTACTGTATGGGCCATCCAGAGATTCTCCAACTACATCGGAGCACAGAAAGTGATCATAGAAACTTGTCACCAGCCTGTCACATTCCTCAACAGCCAGCGCATCCGCGACGGTGTGGTCACAAACGCACGCATAGCCACATGGCTCATGGCCCTCCAATGGCGCAACATAGAAGCACGATATGCTCAAAATCACAAGTCGGCGCTGGGAAACGGACTGGCAGCCTGCCAAAGCTGCTCCGATGACACACCGACTGAGATCGTAGAAGCAGAAAGGCCCCAACCACCGCCACCTACCTGCCACAGGTATTTTGACGAGAATGTCTGCCAAGGCATGCCCACAGCCTACGTCGATGGATGTTCCTACAACCACGAGGGCATCCTAAAGGCAGGTGCTGGTGTTCTCTGGCTAAATGATCGACCCTGCCCACCACAACACTTCAAACTGGGTCCACAATCATCACAATATGCTGAGATAGCAGCTATTCTCATAACCCTGCAGATAGCATCAACCCATAACATCAGAGAACTGCTCATCTGCACAGACTCCAACTATGCCAGACTTGGCTTCACATGCCATCTTCCAGGCTGGAAGCAAAATGGTTTCAAGACAGCAAACAACAAACCAGTTAAACACCAACACCTGTTCCAGGCATGCGACGACATCACAAGTGAACATGATATGATCGTCTACTGGAAGAAAGTGAAAGGACACTCAAAGCAACCTGGTCCAGACAAGGACCTCAACGACCAAACGGATGCCCTAGCCAAAGCAGGTGCACTACACGGCGAGTTATGGTCTCCACCAACCCACCAACCCACCCTTAACGTGGCAGCCATAACCCGCAGCAAACACACTCAACCCACCACAATGCCCACCTCACAGCCGCTTACGCTGGCTCCTCAAATCTCCACTAATGACATTGCCGACATGCAAGCTTCTGACTCCGCCATCAAAACCATCCTTCACCACCTCTCTGACCCCTCCAGCCACCCTATCACACCAGATGAACTTGCTGCTGCCCCAAGCCTCAAACGGCTATACCACGTAACACACATGCTGCGTGTGATAAACAACATCCTGTTTTATGCCCCTGATGACCTCACTGCACCAAGGCTTGTGGTGCCACACTGCCTAAGGGGGGTGATGCTGATGTATGCTCACGACGCACCATGTGCGGGACACCACGGCACAAGAGCCACTTATGAGACACTTAAACAAGTGGCATACTGGCCCGGCATGCAGCAAGATGTGGCAGAGTACGTGAAAGGATGCCTTGTCTGCTGCCAATTCCAACCGTCTAACCCAAACCACAGAGCCCCACTGCAGCGCAGAGGAGTCACGTTTCCTTGGTCAGACCTTCAAATTGACTGGGTCGGACCCTTACCCAGGTCAACAAGAGGCAACAAGTATTTCCTCACAGTCGTGTGCCAGTTCACAAAGTGGGTAGAATGCCTCCCAGCACCCAATGACACTGCTCAAACTACAGCATACCTCCTGTTGAATCACATTTTCTCCAGGTTCGGGCTGCCGCTGAGAGTCAACTCAGACAGAGGCACCCATTTCACAGCTGAGATCATGCAGCAGATTTGGAAACTCCTGGGAGTACAAGCACAACTGCACATCAGTCACCATCCAATTTCTTCGGGCCAAGTGGAACGGACGAATCAGACAGTGGTCAGCATGCTAAGAAAATATGTGTCTGCTAACCAAAAGGACTGGGATGTGAAACTGCCCCTGGTGCTCATGGCTATCAGAGCAACTCCACAAGAGTCAACAGGTGTGCCTCCCTTCGAACTAATGACAGGCCGGCAAATGACATTGCCCTTGCACCTGCTGTACCAGCCAGGAGACTCCAACCTTGTCACCGCCTACACCACTCATCAATACCTTGATGAACTACACCGGCATTTGAGAACCACATTTGCTTTTGCCCAACAACGACTCCAAAAGAGCGCAGAAGGCCAGAAAGCATACTACGACCGGAAGGCGTCACACAAAGAACTGGATGTGGGCGACAGGGTCTGGTACCACAGCTACGCACAGCCTCCTCAGACAACCTCTCATCGGCTATCAAAGAAGTTTCTGCCACACTGGACAGGACCGCATGAGATTGTGGACAAACTCTCCCCTGTTGCATATCGGATCAAGCTGAGTCGGGGACAGAAAGAACCAGTTTTCAAATGGGTCCATCGTAACCAGATCAAGAGACATGTGGCTGCTGGCAGGGAAGGACAGGGGGGAGCTAGTGCTAACTAGGCCTTGCTATAGTCCTCAAACAAAGACTGTTTCGAACAGACAAGAACTTCCCTCACTGATCCACTGCCTTTCTCCCTTTTCTCTGAACCAGGATGCTGCTGTGGCTCTCCATCCTCTGCCTCCAGCTAAACAGAGGACAGCCGCAACCCGATATCACATCACCAGGTCCAGCATCAGGCATTGCACTGAGGGACCAACCTGGACTTCTTATGACCAACTGTAGGACTCACACCCAGAAGGTGTACGTCCGACTCGACCCCCGAAATGTCTACCGGACACATTATCCCCGGGCAGCTGCACACTACAGTTGGGCAGGTGCCCAATGGACTGAGAATACCCTCGCTCACGCAGAAGCCGATATCAAACACATGCTCTCTCAGTTGCAGAAAATGACTGTCACTCAAGCAGAGCTAAGCGGACATAACAGGCGTGACAAACGATTCCTAGGGGCCTTGCTCGGAGCTGCTGCTGCTGTTGGAACCCTGTTCAACCTGGGAGTGACCAGTGTCAACTCCGTGAGCCTATCTACCCTGAGGCAACATGTAAGGGAGATCCAGACTGAGATGCCCCAGCTGAGAGAACAACTCACACTACAGAGCCAAACCCTACAGACTATAGGCAAATCATTGAAGGGCACCCTGGTGGTTCTGAACACCCACAGTGTCCTGCTGAACCAAACTGTAAACTCCGTGAAACAGTTATTCTCTGTTATACAGAATGATGTTGCCCAAACTCAGCTGGTCACCGCACTGATGTCTGACATGCTCCGTGAGGTGAGCTCCTCCATTGACAGCCTAGCCATGGGTAGAATTCCTCCGTATCTGGTGCCCCTGAGCCTAGTACAAACAGTGTTATCCTCTGTAACTACCCGTCCAGCTGACCCTCTTCAAGCCCACCTTGCCTACTCCCTGGGAGGGTCCATCCTGCTACATGTTGACCCTGAGCAGAGCGAGATGGCGTTTCTTCTGAATCTACCCATCATTGAATCTGACAACATTTACAGACTCAAAGACATTGTCAATGTTGGATTTTGGCAGGGAAACACTCACATCAGAATACACACACCAGATATGGTAGCCTACCACGACAATAACCCACAGTTATACCTGGCCCCAAACCTGCGCATGTGTACCCTGACCAAAGACATTCATTATCTCTGCCCCAGCAAGCCCTTCCTTCGAGACAACACTGAAGGAATCTGCGGGTTACAACCCATGCAAAGAGAAACACTCTGCCCCGCTGAGGCCAAGCCTCGCACACAAGTCACAGAAACGCAAGCAGAGATTGTGGCAAATCAGTGGCTCGTCAACACGCCCATCCGTACCGCCACACTGACCTATGACCAGCACGACACTGCCACCCGTGTCAGTCTGCCCAACCAGAGTATGTGGATTCACGTAAAGTGGATTACCAGCAACTGCAGCAGGCTTTGATTAAGGAGTTCTCTGACCCAGAGACTGTTCTCTGACCCAGAGACTGACTCTGACCTTAACAACTGCACGGCAATGGATGTCAGAGTGCCCAAGGCCTACCGTCTGGGACGGCTAGTGAGTTATGACTTCCCTGACTTTGAACTGATTTTACCAATAATTGGACCCATCCCAGATTCAATGATTCCAGAAGGAAGCTCAGGCCACACAGTGTCAACAGCACCCTCCAAGGTCATCACCATCATTTCAGTCATGCCAGTGGTCAAGGAGCAGGTGTGCAGAACAGAGCTAACAGAAGACCAACACCTTGCCGTGTATATTATCTCTAACCACTCCACCTGCAAGAATGACAGCATGACTGCACCTCTGACTGCCCCCAGCACAGAGGAAGTAATAACAGAAAGGCCATACCCAGGTTTTGGCCAGACCGCCACAAACTCCGCCAAGTCTTGTACAAATACAAAGAATCATTTGCCAAGGACTCTTTAGATTGTGGCCTCACTAACCTCCATGTTGTGCGTGTCCCAACGCACCCAAAAGCTCCACCCACTTTTGTCAAGCAATACAAGATCCCCTCGAATCGTATGAACCAGTACAGGAGATCATCAACTCTATGCTTGAGAAGGGTGTCATTCGTCCGTGTAACAGCACCTACTCTGCCCCCATCTGGCCTGTCATCAAATCAAACGGCAAGTGGCGGCCAACCATCGACTATAGGAAACTGAATCAACAGGTGCCATTGTCGCGATGGCCTATGACCCAGCTGGAACAGGAGATACCAAGAATCAGAGGAGCCACAATCTTCTCCACTCTTGATGTGGCCTCAGGATTTTGGACTATACCAGTGCATCCAGATGACCAACACAAGCTGGCTTTCACCTTTTGCAATCGGCAGTACACCTTCACCAGGTGCCCATTCGGCTATGCCAACTCACCAGCCGAATTTAACATCTTCCTCAACAAAGCATGCCCGGATGCCAGGGTAAGAGGGAACTTAATCTATGTTGACGACCTTCTGATGAAACACACGACGGTGACCGATCACCTGAAAGAAATTGACCACGTCCTGCACCAACTGACCGCCGCCGGTGCCAAGATTGCCCTCCACAAAGGACAATGGTGCAAAACCAAGGTCAATTACGTGGGCATACTCATCGGACCACGAGGTATTGAGCCACAAACCAGCCGCATCCAGGCCATTCAGAACATTAAACCACCTGCCAATGTCTCAGAACTCCGAAGTTTTCTAGGCGTGTGCAACTATTCAAGGCAGTTCATTGAGAACTATTCGGACATTGCACGCCCTCTCACTGCCCTTCTGAAAAAGGACTGCCCCTTCGGCTGGACAGATGATCAGCAAAATGCCATGAATGAGCTGAAACAACATCTGTGCATTGCTCCATGTCTGGCTTACCCAGATCCACAGAAGGAGTTCTACTTGGACGCTGGATTCTCCAGCCACTGCCTCAGCGCTGGTATATACCAACGGCATGACCAGGACAAAAGAGTGGTCGCATATGCCAGCAAGACTCTTCTTCCCCCAGAGTGCAAATACTCAGACTGTAAGAAAGCCCTGCTCTGTACTGTATGGGCCATCCAGAGATTCTCCAACTACATCGGAGCACAGAAAGTGATCATAGAGACCTGTCACCAGCCTGTCACATTTCTTAACAGCCAGCGCATCCGCGACGGTGGCTCACAAACGCACGCATAGCCACATGGCTAATGACCCTCCAGGGGCGCAACGTAGAAGCACGATATGTTCAAAATCACAAGTCGGCGCTGGGTAACGGCCTGGCAGCCTGCCAAAGCTGCTCCGATGACACACCGACTGAGATCGTAGAAGCAGAAAGGCCCCAACTACTGCCACCTACCTGCCACAGGTATTTTGACGAGAATGTCTGCCAAGGCATGCCCACAGCCTACGTCGATGGATGTTCCTACAACCACGAGGGCGTAACGGCCTGGCAGCCTGCCAAAGCGGCTCCGATGGCATCCTAAAGGCAGGTGCTGGTGTTCTCTGGCTAAATGATCGACCTTGCCCACCACAACACTTCAAGCTGGGTCCACAATCATCACAATATGCTGAGATAGCGGCTATTCTTATAACCCTGCGGATAGCATCGACCCATAACATCAGAGAACTGATCATCTGCACAGACTCCAACTATGCCAGACTTGGCTTCACATGCCATCTTCCAGGCTGGAAGCAAAATGGTTTCAAGACAGCAAACAACAAACCAGTTAAACACCAACACCTGTTCCAGGCATGCGACGACATCACAAGTGAACATGATATGATCGTCTACTGGAAGAAAGTGAAAGGACACTCAAAGCAACCTGGTCCAGACAAGGACCTCAACGACCAAACGGATGCCCTAGCCAAAGCAGGTGCACTACACGGCGAGTTATGGTCTCCACCAACCCACCAACCCACCCTTAACGTGGCAGCCATAACCCGCAGCAAACACACTCAACCCACCACAATGCCCACCTCACAGCCGCTTACGCTGGCTCCTCAAATCTCCACTAATGACATTGCCGACATGCAAGCTTCTGACTCCGCCATCAAAACCATCCTTCACCACCTCTCTGACCCCTCCAGCCACCCTATCACACCAGATGAACTTGCTGCTGCCCCAAGCCTCAAACGGCTATACCACGTAACACCCATACTGCGTGTGATAGACGACATTCTGTTTTATGCCCCTGATGACCTCACTGCACCAAGGCTTGTGGTGCCACAGTGCCAAAGGGGGGGGTGATGCTGATGTATGCTCACAATGCACCATGTGCGGGACACCACGGCACAAGAGCCACTTATGATACTCTAAAACAAGTGGCATACTTGCAGCAAGATGTGGCAGAGTATGTGAAAGGATGCCTTGTTTGCT
>NW_015659002.1:274363-286547 GCF_001515625.1 Sinocyclocheilus rhinocerous | reverse complement strand
GCATCCCGAGTCGGTTCGGATGATTTGGACCCGCTACGGGAGAGCTTAGGTGGACACGTTCGCCACGAGCGAGAATGCGCACTGCCCGCTGTTTGGAGCTGACTGCCCTGCATTCTCGTGTGCTTGATACGCTCTCGGAGGCGCGGGTGCCCTCCATGAGACATTTCTATGCTCTAAAATGGGGAGTGTTTGTGGTGCTGTGATGTTCACATCGACCCGGCTGCTTGCTCAGTGTCGGATGTTCTGCGTTTTCTACAGTACAGGCTTGATAGTGGATGTCTACCATCAACATTGGCCGCTATTGCCTCGTTTCGTTCCCCGCTGGGCGGGCAATCGATCGGTAGGCACGCGCTGGTGGTGAGTGTTCTTAAGGGGGCGAGGAGGTTGCATTCCCCGCGTCCGCCTTCAGTTTCACCCTGGGACCTAGAGGGGGTGTTAAGAGCTCTTTCACAACCACCATTCGAGCCTTTAGCATCCATTGCTATGAAGGAGCTATCTCTCAAACTGCACTTCTTCTTGCCCTCACTTCGGCTAAGCGCATAGTGGATTTACATGCGTTTTCTGTGGACAGTGATTGTATTCGCTTCGGACCCGGTGACTGCAGCGTCACTCTTCGGCCGAGACGGGGCTACGTGCCTAAATCACTATCTACCCCCTTCAGAGCGCAGACTGTTTCGCTGTCTGCCCTGTCTTCTGAGTCACTGACCTCGCGTGATGCGGACGCTCAGATTTCGGTGTGCCCCGTCAGGGCTTTGAGGATTTTCATTGACCGTTCGGCCAGCTTTCGGCAATCTGACCAGCTTTTCGTGTGATACGATGGTTGTGCGAAGGGCCTGGCCATGTCAAATCGGAGGCTTTCCCACTGGATTGTGGACGCTAACACGGCTGTTATATGAGCCACGGTTTGGAATGTCCTTTGCACATTAGGGCCCACTCAACAAGAGCTATCGCCTCCTCCTGGGCGTGGTCGAGAGGTATGTCTATTCAAGATATATGCTTTTCCTCATGCCAGCTTGGTCAAGCTAGTTATTTAATGGACTTTAAAATTGCTTTCATAATAATGAAATGTTTATAGATATGTTAAGTCATGTTATTTATATATTATAATCCATATAATTAAAATGAAAGTTCAGCAGTTCGCTTGACAGTAAATAAGGATCTAATCCTAAAGTATACATTTTTTTAAAATACCATTGTTTTCCGTTGTTGGTGAAGTGTTATTTTGGTTTCCGATTACAAAGGAGAGGCTATGCAAGGTCCTAAAGATGGCGGCCTCAACAAAAAAGTCACGTGACTGAAACCCATGAATAAACGGCCGTGGTTTCAGCAAGCGCCTCAGCTTCACCCCATAGACATAATAAATACCTCACCCACGTCAAAGAGTATTGCCCATTTTCGAATATCCGGGAGTGACGTGCGGTGACGCGCTGCCAAGATGGCGGCGGTCGGCTCCGCCCATTTTAGGCTTCAAAAATGCTCTTCTGAACCCTACGAGTGACGTCACGGACACTACGTCCATGTTTTTTTACAGTCTATGGTAATATGTCAGAATCAGAATGAGCTTTATTGCCAGGCATGTTTACACATACGAGAAATTTGTTTTCGTGACAGAAGCTTCCAGCACGGAGAGCTGAGTTAGTTTGTGCAGGAGGAGGTTTGGGATGATGGTGTTAAAGGCCGAGCTGAAGTCCACGAACAGGATCCTCACATAAGTCCCTGGTCTGTCTAGATGTTGCAGAACATAATGCAGTCCCATGTTTACTGCATCGTCCACAGACCTGTTTGCTCTGTAGGCAACCTGAAGAGGATCCAGCAAGGGTCCAGTGATGTCCTTCAGGTGGGCCAGCACCAGTTTTTCAAAAGACTTCATGACCACAGACGTTAGAGCCACAGGCCTGTAGTCATTAAGTCCTGTAATTTTGGATTTCTTTGGGATGGGGATGACGGTGGAGCGTTTGAAGCATGAAGGGACTTCGCACAGCTCCAGTGATCTGTTGAAGATCTGTGTGAAGATGGGGGCCAGCTGGTCAGTACAGGATTTCAGACAGACTGGTGTAACACAGTCTGGGCCTGGTGCTTTTTTCCTTTTCTGCTTCTGGAAGACCTGGCGCACCTCGTCTTCACTGATCTGAATTGCAGGTGTGGGGGAGAGGGGGGTTTCTGGGGGTGTGAATGGTTGTGTGGAGAGGTGTTCAGGGCGGGTGTGGGGTGTTTTTTCAAACCTGCAGTAGAACTCGTTTAGATCGTCTGCCAGTTGTTGATTCTCCACAGTGCTGAGGGATGGTGTCTTGTGTGTCATAATGCTATCTGCTCACTCTTCAATGTGATGAAATACAAAAAGACGCCAGCAAAATTATTTCCTGTATTATGACTCTGAGGGTGGGGATGGGATTAATATGGGCCGAAAAGTTTTTAAAATTTATTTATTCAGTTTTAATCTGCTACCCCTACCCAAATGTTTGAGAAAATCGTATTTATATTTAAAAACAGAAGAAAATGTAAAAAGACCAGACGTCACATCTCATTTGCAACGGCGGAGTTTAAAGCTTTAAAAATCAACGCTGGTTAGAGACTTTTTTTGCATACTATTGTGTGCTGATGAAATTTTTGCCGCTGTGACAGCGGGAAATTCTCCACCCTTCACGCACGCCCACCGGCTCCGGTAACTCACACCGCGCTGGGTATTGTAGTTTAATTCTAAGCGCAGTGAATGGGTGAGGGTGGATCAAGCAGCAGCATGAGAACTACAACCCCCATGACGAACAGAAACATGAGCGCGCTGAATGAGAGCATAAAGATGGGGGGCAGGGGGGTTTGAAACTAGGCGATGATGAGACGATTGCACGATTCTCTGATGAGCGTGGTACAGTTAAGCATTTGAAAATGCGGTTCGGCCTCGTATAGAAGAAACATGTTCTTAAGTGATTTGGCTTTTTATTTGATAATTTTATTCTTTGCTTTAATTTGCGGTTAGAAGGACATTTTTTTTTTACAGTTGCGTCTCTACAACCTTGCATCCTTGTTCCTGGCTTTCGTCAGGTTCACCAGACAGACTCGACTTCCTCACTGTGCCGATATGTATCGCTTGCAGTCACTGGCAGCTCGATCACTGATCGCCGGAGCTCTCGATCAGTGTACCCCCTTAACACTGACATCTCTTACTGGGGTACGACACAAATCTCAAGGTCCGTCCGTGGAGAAGTACGGCCAGATGCGCTTCCTCACCGCCGAGGCTAAAGTGTCTGCTGGGCGCCTCAACGGAAAGATGCGAGAGAAAACCCTGACTATGGACACACTGAACCCGCAGGTGAAGGCTGTGGAGTACGCTGTGAGAGGACCCATCGTCATCAAAGCCGGAGAGATTGAGAAATACTTGGAGGAGGTGAGAAAATGTTTCATAGATTGTTGTTTCAATGCAGCATCCCAGAGCTAAGTTACATGTTCGTAAATGTTTGCTTTTGGACACCCCAATAAAACAAGCGCGGTAAAGTTAGTTTTAGGTTCGATATTCGCCAGACATTCGCTTTCGCGTGCCTCTGTTCTATAGAGTCGACAGTCCTAAAAAGATACCACTACCACGATTAGTTTTAACAATATGCAACAACTTTATATCGACATGAAAATATTATTTAAAAACCGCCCAAGTGTTCTGTAGCAGCAAATTTAAACCGGAGAAAGCGTTGACGTGCTATAGCGGCGCTTGATGCGTAAGGGACCGTCTGACAATTCCAACGATTGGGTTTAAAACGTCCAATGTATTTTAACTAACCTGACTTTTAACATTTAAAATAAAACATTGACAAACTGTAAAGCGTGTATAACTCATAGTGATTTACTACAGGCGGGATTTTGCCAATACCTTCCTTCATATATGCAGTACAGTACACAATTATAATAAACTACTATAATTACCTAAACGGCTGTTCAAGGTGGTACTACATTCCTAGTGTCCAGACTGACTTACTACAGGTGAGATTTTGCAGATATCTCCCTTACTGTACGTACAGTATATAATTATTCTTACTGTGCGTTCACACCGCCGGCGGCGAGAGCGTTCCAAAGGCTGTAGCACGTTTGTAGTTACAAGACTGATTTACTACAGGTGAAATTTTTGTCAATTTCTTTCTTACTGTACGTACAGTACATAATTATTTTTAGAAAACAATTACTGTAATTCAACATAAGGTTTTTTTATGTTCCAACGGTTGTAGTACATTCCTAGTGGCCAGTCTGACTTACTACAGGTGAAATTCTGCCAATATCTCCCTAACTTTATGTTCCAAAGGTTGTAGTACAGTCCTAGTGGCCAGGCTGACTTACTACAGGTGAAAATTAGCTAATTTCTTTCTTACTGTATGTACGGTACATAATTATTCTTAAAAAACAATTACTGTAATTCACCAAAAGGGTTTTTTCATGTTCCAAAGGCTGTAGTACATTCCTAGTGGCCAGACTGACTTACTACAGGTGAAAGTTTGCCAATATCACCCTTACGTACATACAGTACATAATTATTTTTCAAAAACCATTACTGTAATTGACCAAAAGGGTTTTTTCATGTTCCAAAGGCTGTAGTACATTCCTAGTGGCCAGACTGACTTACTACAGGTGAAAGTTTG
This sequence comes from Sinocyclocheilus rhinocerous, assembly GCF_001515625.1. Lineage (NCBI taxonomy): Eukaryota > Metazoa > Chordata > Actinopteri > Cypriniformes > Cyprinidae > Sinocyclocheilus > Sinocyclocheilus rhinocerous. The sequence goes on along the minus strand of NW_015659002.1, from coordinate 281,928 downwards.
CCAATATCACCCTTACGTACATACAGTACATAATTATTTTTCAAAAACCATTACTGTAATTGACCAAAAGGGTTTTTTCATGTTCCAAAGGCTGTAGTACATTCCTAGTGGCCAGACTGACTTACTACAGGTGAAAGTTTGCCAATATCACCCTTACGTACATACAGTACATAATTATTTTTCAAAAACCATTACTGTAATTGACCAAAAGGGTTTTTTCATGTTCCAAAGGCTGTAGTACATTCCTAGTGGCCAGACTGACTTACTACAGGTGAAAGTTTGCCAATATCACCCTTACGTACATACAGTACATAATTATTTTTCAAAAACCATTACTGTAATTGACCAAAAGGGTTTTTTCATGTTCCAAAGGCTGTAGTACATTCCTAGTGGCCAGACTGACTTACTACAGGTGAAAGTTTGCCAATATCACCCTTACGTACATACAGTACATAATTATTTTTCAAAAACCATTACTGTAATTGACCAAAAGGGTTTTTTCATGTTCCAAAGGCTGTAGTACATTCCTAGTGGCCAGACTGACTTACTACAGGTGAAAGTTTGCCAATATCACCCTTACGTACATACAGTACATAATTATTTTTCAAAAACCATTACTGTAATTGACCAAAAGGGTTTTTTCATGTTCCAAAGGCTGTAGTACATTCCTAGTGGCCAGACTGACTTACTACAGGTGAAAGTTTGCCAATATCACCCTTACGTACATACAGTACATAATTATTTTTCAAAAACCATTACTGTAATTGACCAAAAGGGTTTTTTCATGTTCCAAAGGCTGTAGTACATTCCTAGTGGCCAGACTGACTTACTACAGGTGAAAGTTTGCCAATATCACCCTTACGTACATACAGTACATAATTATTTTTCAAAAACCATTACTGTAATTGACCAAAAGGGTTTTTTCATGTTCCAAAGGCTGTAGTACATTCCTAGTGGCCAGACTGACTTACTACAGGTGAAAGTTTGCCAATATCACCCTTACGTACATACAGTACATAATTATTTTTCAAAAACCATTACTGTAATTGACCAAAAGGGTTTTTTCATGTTCCAAAGGCTGTAGTACATTCCTAGTGGCCAGACTGACTTACTACAGGTGAAAGTTTGCCAATATCACCCTTACGTACATACAGTACATAATTATTTTTCAAAAACCATTACTGTAATTGACCAAAAGGGTTTTTTCATGTTCCAAAGGCTGTAGTACATTCCTAGTGGCCAGACTGACTTACTACAGGTGAAAGTTTGCCAATATCACCCTTACGTACATACAGTACATAATTATTTTTCAAAAACCATTACTGTAATTGACCAAAAGGGTTTTTTCATGTTCCAAAGGCTGTAGTACATTCCTAGTGGCCAGACTGACTTACTACAGGTGAAAGTTTGCCAATATCACCCTTACGTACATACAGTACATAATTATTTTTCAAAAACCATTACTGTAATTGACCAAAAGGGTTTTTTCATGTTCCAAAGGCTGTAGTACATTCCTAGTGGCCAGACTGACTTACTACAGGTGAAAGTTTGCCAATATCACCCTTACGTACATACAGTACATAATTATTTTTCAAAAACCATTACTGTAATTGACCAAAAGGGTTTTTTCATGTTCCAAAGGCTGTAGTACATTCCTAGTGGCCAGACTGACTTACTACAGGTGAAAGTTTGCCAATATCACCCTTACGTACATACAGTACATAATTATTTTTCAAAAACCATTACTGTAATTGACCAAAAGGGTTTTTTCATGTTCCAAAGGCTGTAGTACATTCCTAGTGGCCAGACTGACTTACTACAGGTGAAAGTTTGCCAATATCACCCTTACGTACATACAGTACATAATTATTTTTCAAAAACCATTACTGTAATTGACCAAAAGGGTTTTTTCATGTTCCAAAGGCTGTAGTACATTCCTAGTGGCCAGACTGACTTACTACAGGTGAAAGTTTGCCAATATCACCCTTACGTACATACAGTACATAATTATTTTTCAAAAACCATTACTGTAATTGACCAAAAGGGTTTTTTCATGTTCCAAAGGCTGTAGTACATTCCTAGTGGCCAGACTTACTTACTACAGGTGAAAGTTTGCCAATATCTCCCTTACTGTACGTACAGTACATAATTATTCTTAGAAAACAATTACTGTAATTCAACATAAGGGTTTTTTTATGTTCCAAAGGTTGTAGTACGTTTGTAGATACAAGGCTGACTTACTACAGGTGAAATTTTGCTAATTTCTTTCTTACTGTATGTACAGTACATGATTATTCTTAGAAAACAATTACTGTAATTCAACATAAGGTTTTTTTTATTTTCCAATGGTTGTAGTACATTCCTAGTGAACAGTGTGACTTATTACAGGTGAAATTTTGCCAATATCTCCCTTACTGTACATACAGTACATAATTATTCTTAGAAAACAATTACTGTAATTCACCAAAAGAGTTTTTTTTATGTTCAAAAGGTTGTAGTACAGTCCTAGTGTTAGACTATATACGCTTACTGTATATACTGTAAACTGTCTATTGGCCACTGAGTTATTTTTGGTAAATATATTACGCACAAGTAGGTATTGGAACTGCTGTTGCTTCTACAACACATTTCTTTAATTGATTCAAAAACAATACACAAAAGATGTTTTCTTTTTATTATAAGAGCTTAATTAATCACATTCTCACCGTTATAAATAACGGTATTGTTTGTCATTTCCAAAATTGGACAGAGACAGATTGGTCCAGATCTCAGAATTATATGGAATGGTATGCCCTACATTCCGTTTTGAGAACTTTTTCACGACAACACTGAAACCACCTGTTAAAGCCCACAGGTCCTTTGCTGCCTTTTGTTTCCTACCACCAGTCATATTCTACAAAGTTATTAAATAGACAATGTTAAAGTACAAATAAAATTGTAATATAGAAATGACAATAACAAAACTAAAACAGTGAAACATTAATGTGTATTGCTGAAATTGAAGGCTTGAAAACTTAAGCAAAACAAATAAATGCTTACACACTCTACAAACTAACTGTAAATTCTGTAATGCAAAAGAACTATAGGCTACATATTAATGTTTGCGTCAGTCTTAACTTAAGAAATCAATTATTTAAAATGTTTAACAGTTTACACGAAATACAATTGTATTTAGTCGAAAATTATAGTCCAATGTCAACACATACTCATTTGCACAAAATTTGCTATATTTAAGAGTTAAAGTACGGGAACCGTACTGCATTTTCAATAAATTGTATTTATGTCATATTAAAAGGCTACTTTTACTACTACTACTACTAATAATGATGATAATAATATTTATTTATTTATGTATTTATTTATATATTTTTTTATTTATCAGAGCCTAAATCCCAAGGCCCCTCAATCCAGTTTGAACAAAAAAATGTGCATGCATCATCCTCAGACCCTCATGACAAAAAACTGTTTTGCCTATATCTTGCAACCCCAATTTCAACATGCCAATTTTCGTTAATTTCTTATGCTTGGGGCTAAACAGCAAATTCTGTCAAGTGAATGATAAGGGCTGTAATACTAATATTATCCACAAGAGAAGCAGGATAATGCACCACTTTACGTCTAATATTTTTAAATCCGTATTAATGTCAGTGAATTTCTTTATGTACTTCTTGAGATTAGTTGCCATTTTTGGAACGTTCCAATTTTTCTTATCAGTTTAATCAAACCCTAACCTACATTGTCAGTGGAGGTTAAAGACTGATGACTTTGACATAAAAATACAACGGTTTGGAAATAGACTATAAATTCATTTGCATCGTTTTTTTCCCTTTGATATATATGCAACTTTTGAACCCCAGTAATCGATAATATATTCTTAGTTGCTTTTATGTTAACATAATGGGCAATATCTCTTGGATAATAAAATCACAAGTTTATGCTACTGACAGTCAACTGACAATCAGGATGAGCAATTGTTGTAATACTCACCAGTTATGATCTCTGAAGTTAAGACAAAGTAATGCATGTCAAAAATAAAATTCGAAATAAAAACAATTTCACTTGAGGTAATCTAAGAGGAATAACCAAGTCGATCGCGAAAGCAACACAGTGATTGGAATGTGCTACTATGATATTTTGGCAGCACTTTTGGTAAGGTTGTAATAAGGTAACCTTTTATGAACTTTTTTCCACTTTTGTTCTTTCTTTATATTCTTTGAGATATCTACATTTTCAAGATTTGTTAACACAACTTTTTTTTTCTTTTGTGAACTCAACTTAGATAATTAATGTTTTTCAGATAACATTATATTTTGAGTTTCTGTTGATTGATCATTTACTTTGCACTAACTCCGATTTAGTTCAGTTTTAGATTTTTTAACCCAATTTTGTAAGGCAAACAGGTTACATACTTTTTTTTAATTAAATCAACAAATAATTTTACAGCATAATTTGTGTGTTTGTGTGTACATGTGTTTGTGTGGTCCTTGTAACCCCTAGTAAATGTTCCCACTAAGATGGAAATACCTGTTTGTTTGCTTTTTTGTTTGTTTGTTTGTTTGTTTATTCCATGCCATTCCATGCCTGCTATGAGGAATCAATCATAAATCATAAATCATACAGAATATTGTTTTTTGTACATTAATACATGCATATCGTTTTCTGTTATGGTAGGTTTAGGGGTAGGGTTATGGGGATAGAACAGAATATACAGTTTAAAAACCATTATGACTATGGAGAGTCACCCATAAAACTTTGAAACACAACATGTGTGCTTGTGTGTGTGTGTGTGTGTAGATATATGTATGCATGTGGAACCTAACCTGGTGGAAACATAAATGCATACATAAGTGATAATGCATAATGGAACACATGTGTCAGACCCTGTTCCATGTTTTGTGTGTTTTGCTCCCCAAGTGTTAGTCCTTCCTGTTCCCATTGTGTTCCCCGATTAGTTCTTCTTTTGTTCCCAGCTGTGTTTAGTTTATTATCCTCATTCCCCTGTGTTTATAAGCCCCAGTCTGTTCAGTTTGGTTTTGTCGGGTCTACTTGTTGAATGTATATGTCTACCCTAGCTAAGTATGTTTTCCTTGCTCCCTGGATGTGATTAAAATCTATCCATGAGGAATAATACCTGTAACACAACTTTTATATATAAACCAAATGGTATTCCAAGAACAACTGGACAGATTATAAAGCAACAATGTTCAAATCAACAATTATGTTCTATCTTACACAGTAACTAACAATAAGGCCAATTACTTTGGGTTGTAATGTAGGGACCATCACCTTGCAACTGAACATCAGAAACATGACCAAAAGACCTGGAGTTGATTCTGGAAGGAAGATAAGACCATAAGGGTGACTATCATGTAAAAACAAAGTGTGTAAGTAGTGGAGACATACTATGCTGCCATGCCAGGTGGCTACATCAGCGGATGAGAAATACAAGATATGAAAATATTGACACATACAAATTAACAGGAGTAGGTGCCAGAAAAGACATCTTACAGCAGCAAAAGGTAACTTACGGCATCCTCACACAACAAACACTTTTTAAGACAACTTAAATCTCACCTGTAGTAAGTCTTGTAACAAGTAATGTACTACAACCTTTGGAGCATGAAAAAAATCATTTCGGGGGACTTACAGTATTATTTTCATGAAAATATTTGTGTACTGTACACATATGAACGGAAGGTATTGGCAAAATTTCACCTGTAGTAAGTCAGTCTAGTAACTACAAATGTACTACAGACTTTGGAATATGAAAAACCCATTTGTTGAATTGCAGTAATTTTTTCATAAAACTATTTGTGTACTGTAAATACAGTAAGGGAGATATTGGAAAACTTTCACCTGTAGTAAGTCAGTCTCGTAACTACAAATGTACTACAGCCTTTGGAACATGGCAAAACCCTTTTGGTCAATTACAGTAATTGTTTTCGAAGATTAATTATGTACTGTAATGTACAGTAAGGGTGATATTGGCAAACTTTCACCTGTAGTAAGTCAGTCTGGCCACTAGGAATGTACTACAGTCTTTGGAATATGAAAAAAACAGTTTCAGTGAATTACAGTAATTGTTTTTTAATAATAATTATGTACCGCACGTACAGCAAGGGAGATATTGCCATAATTTCACCTTTAGTAAGTCAGTCTTGTAACTAAAAATGTACTACACCCTTTGGAACATTCAAAAACCCTTTTGGTGAATTACAGTAATTGTTTTTTAAGAATAATTATGTACTGTACGTACAGTAATAAAGGAATTGGCAAAATTTCAGCTGTAGTAAGTCAGTCTTGTAAATACAAATGACTGTTTTTTGCAGATTAATTATGTACTGTATGTACAGTAAGGGTGATATTGGCAAAATGTCAGCTGTAGTAAATCAGTCTTGTAACTACAAATGTGCTACAGCCTTTGGAACATGAAAAAACCATTTTGGTGAATTACAGTAATTGTTTTCTAAGTATAATTATGTACTGTATGTACAGTAAGGTATATATTTGAAAAATTTCAGCTGTAGTAAGTCCACTAGGAATGTACTACAACCTTGGAACATGAAAAAAGCCTTTTGGTGAATTACAGTAATTGTTTTTTAATAATAATTATGTACTGTACATACAGTAAGAAAGAAATTAGCAAAATTTCACCTGTAGTAAGTCAGTCTGGCCACTAGGAATGTACTACAGCCTTTGGAACATGAAAAAAGCCTTTTGGTGAATTACAGTAATTGTTTTCTAAGAATAATTATGTACTGTATGTACAGTAAGGGAGATATTGGCAAACGTTCACCTGTAGTAAGTCAGTCTGGCCACTAGGAATGTACTACAGCCTTTGGAACATGAAAAAAGCCTTTTGGTGAATTACAGTAATTGTTTTCTAAGAATAATTATGTACTGTATGTACAGTAAGGGAGATATTGGCAAACGTTCACCTGTAGTAAGTCAGTCTGGCCACTAGGAATGTACTACAGCCTTTCGAACATAAAAAAACCCATTTTGTAAATTACAGCAATTCTTTTCTGAGAATAATTATGTACTGTATGTACAGTAAGGGTGATATTGGCAAAATTTCACCTGTAGTAAATCAGTCTTGTAACTAAAAGTGTACTACAGTCTTTGGAACATGAAAAAACCCTTTTGGTGAATAACAGTAATTGTTTTCTTAGAATAATTACCTTTTGGTCAATTACAGTAATGGTTTTTGAAAATTAATTATGCACTGTATGTACAGTGAGGGTGATATTGGCAAACTTTCACCTGTAGTAAGTCAGACTTGCCACTAGGAATGTACTACAACCTTTGAAACATGAAAAAAACCCATTTGGTGAATTACAATAATTGTTTTCTTAGAATAATTAAGTACTGTACATACAGTAAGAAAGAAATTGGCAAAATTTCAGCTGTAGTAAGTCAGTCTTGTAAATACAAATGTACTACAGCCTTTGGAACATGAAAAAACCGTTTTGGTCAATTACAGTAATTGTTTTCTTAGAATAATTAAGTACTGTACATACAGTAAGAAAGAAATTGGCAAAATTTCAGCTGTAGTAAGTCAGTCT
>NW_015659002.1:266098-274309 GCF_001515625.1 Sinocyclocheilus rhinocerous | reverse complement strand
CCTTTTGGTGAATTACAGTAATTGTTTTCTAAGAATAATTATGTACTGTATGTACCGTAAGGGTGATATTGGCCAAATTTCAGCTGTAGTAAGTCAGTCTTGTTACTACAAATGTACTACAGCCTTTGGAATATGAAAAAACCCTTTTGGTCAATTACAGTAATGTTTTTTTAAATTAATTATGTACTGTATGTACAGTAAGGGAGATATTGAAAAAATTTCACCAGTAGTAAGTCAGTCTTGTAACTACAAATGTACTACAACCTTTGGGACATTAATTTTTTTTCTTTTGGTGAATTATAGTCATTTTTTAAAGAAAATAGTTGTGTACTGTACATACAGTAAGGGAGATATTGTCTATGGCGACATATTGGTTAAATATTTCCTGTCAGTTTGCCTGCAAGGCATTTACTATGGCGTTGTAAACATAATTTGTGTTGTTTATTTTTTAATTATTATTTTTTTTAGTACGTTTTGTACTGAGAGGTAAATTTGCAGATGGTCCCTAAAGCAGCCTAGGCGAATATCCAGCGAATATCAAACCTAAAACTAATTTTACCACGCTAATAAAACAAACATGTTTTTTCATTTAAAAAAGTGTGAACGTATGTTTTATTCCTGTTCAAAGTTGTAACCAGTGCTAGAATACAGTCAAAAATTGCTCAGGTAGACCCAATAGAAAGTTGCAAACAATAAAGGTAAACATTTTTTTTTTTTAAATTAGTCAGCATGGGAATTTCTCTTTGGTCACACCTCTATTCTGACTACTGTTTAGTGATGATTTATATGAGGCAGAGTTGCTTTAAAAATGCATTCATAATAAAGCCTTTAAATATTATATTTAGCAAATATGGTTGTTGAATTAATATTCTTTTTAATATGCTTCAATTTCTGGAGTTTTGACGCATAACAAAATCGTTCAAAGGTTTAAGCTGGAAACTGCTCTGGTCATTTACACCAGTTATGCTGAAAATTGACATGAAATCAAAGCACTTTAATTTAGTTGACAACACTGTAAAATACAGCAACAACTTCAAGTAGGTTTTCGTCACAAATGTTACTGGTGGGATTAAATGGGTTAAAGCTTTTTTTCTTTTTAAATTAAGAAATTGTAAAAAAATTTAGGATTAAAAAAAATACTTGAATAACTAAAATAAGAAATATTCAAACTTGCTGTAACATTAATTCTACACTAGTTACTGTGTAGATGTGAGGACGTTCCCTTAGGGATATACTGCTTTTCATGCCAAATGTGCTTGGTGATTGGAAGTAATATGCTAAACGATCTGCCCTGCATGCCTTGTAGTGACACATCTTTATTATTTTTTTCCCCTTTTCTTTCTTATGTCCATGAGGGTTGCTTTGAATAAAACAGTATTTAGTCCACTTTCTGAATTACTTGTAGTGCCATTATCAAAGCAGTGCAACAAAGGTGTCTGATTCCTGTGAAGCTGACCATTCAGCAGTAATGTTATCTAACTCTCTTTACCGTGACGCAGAAGTATGTTTGAGCTTGCATGCTCAGCAATGACAGATGAGACATTTAGGAAATGGACTTTATTCATAGCCCATGAACAGGTGCCTTCTAGATAGGCCTGTACGGTGACATAAATTTTTAAGTAAATATAATGGGCGATATATTGCATCACCAAAAATTATTGAGGTCATGTACATATATTGCGCGATAAGTCGATATATTGATTATTGTGACAGGCCTACTTCTAGACCTTTGACAAGGGTCCCCCCTCAGACCCTGATGGTCTCGTCATCTCATAACGTGACCTTGATTGACTGTTGAACTTTGTGTTGCCATGCCCTTAGCATGTGACTAGATAATGCAGAATCTTCACAAAGTGGTTTGAGGACTACAATGACGAAAAATCAACGGCATCAGAAGTGATTTATGTCTGTAGTTGGTCATGATACTTAGCCTGATTTAAAAAACAAAATGTTCTACAACTTAATTTCACAACATTAGTTTTATATGAATATAATTTAGCAGATACACCTGGCTTTCATGACCAAACCTAATTATGCATGTCCAACATCATGACAAACATCTGCTTTCACTGCAAAACTGGTAGACAATCTTTTTTTTTCTACAGCTGTCTGGTGCATGCGAGGACATGTCTATTTGAATCCTTTGCAATATGAATTCTGGGGAAGACTTGTGGAGTTGTATGGGTGTTGATCACATAATGGACACCTCTCTTATTTTCTAATAGGGTGGTACGAAACCCTTCTCTGAAGTCATCAAAGCTAACATCGGTGATGCACATGCCATGGGACAACAGCCAATCACCTTTCTCAGACAGGTAACCAAAAATGCACAACTTATTCCTGTCTCATAGTCCAGTGTTTCCCAACCTTTTTTTAGTCACGGCACCCTTTGGAATCAGTGGTGGCAATCAGTAGGCTAATTTCTAATGAAAAGACCTATGTATATGATAGATTTTAATGTAGGCTTTTATTCATATGTAAACATTGTTTAATTACCATTATAACTAGCTATCTCACTTTTTTTTGTTCACTCAGTGTTTTTTTAATTTTACAGTGGGGTAATTTTGGTGCAGTAGCACGAGATAGCTTGATTTCAAACTTTGAATTGAATAAAAAATGACAAGTAAGCAGTCAGTAATAAAATAAGAACAAGTAAAGAAATTAATAATGATAGCACAAATAAAAAATAACGACAGTTTTTCAGGTAGGTCTAACAGTAAGGTTCAGATATTTAACAATTATAGATGCTTTTTTGAACATTTTAGCAATTTAAAAATATTAAAAAATGATTTTTTACACTGCACCCCTGCTCTCGACAGACGGCACCCCGGTTGGGAAACACTGTCATAGTCAACTATCTTGATCTTGAATTAAGTTATTATAGCATTAAAATCGGCATAAAAATGTAGATTCACTTTATTGATTTTCCAAATGCATGTCATAGATCTGATTGTGAACATTCTTCAATAATTTAGTCCACTTAAACCCTCAACCCTCAAGCTCATATAGCCTACATCACCACCATTTTTTAAATGTAATGCCCACATCTCAAAATCCAGTCAACAGCAATTGCAAGAAAAGATCTGTTGGTACTTCAGTGTTATCGCAAGTTTAAATGAAGCACATTGTTTCCCATTTTTGCAGCATTTATATTTGGTTCCCCTGAACCGTTCACTCACTGTGCCACAACACAGTGTCTTTTTATGAATTATGCTATGCTCCTGAAACTACATAACAGATTCTTCAGCTCATTTAGACTGTAAAAACAACATAGAACCTGCAAACAAAATCAGTGACCTTTTTAGCATGAACACGTTTATTCAGGTTAATGAGGAGTCCAGCTTGTGCTCAATGTTGTATGGCATGAAAGAAAAGCAGCTTTTGTTGACCACTCACAGTTTTGGAACACACTGCAAATTCCAGTGGAAGACAGTCTCTTATGATTGGCCTAGTTTAGTCCGAGTTGATCTAGCCTTTCATTATGAGCTGAACAAAAGCTTATGTGCAGCTTGTGAAATACGTTTTCTTGAGAGCCAACAGATTCTCAGGCTTGCATGACAGTCATAGTTTCTGGTCAGTGTGGACAAATGATTCTTGAGCTCATGTCAAAATTAAGGAAAATAGAGTCAAAGGAAAAGGAAAGCTGCCTTTTACATGTATTGTTATTATGGCTTGGAAACTTTGGGAGGGTCTGGACTCCACCAGCCATCTGGTCCAGACTCTATTTGGGAACAAAGTTCCTGCTCCAATTGCTGATCCTCCCCTTCAGTGTGCAAAAGGAATGAATAATCAATGGAACATTATTCTTACAAGTTACAACACAATACATAAAGAAATATTGCCAGATTCTGAACGAATCCATTGCAGTTTATTGTTTTGAATAATTATATCATTGATTGCAATTGCAAATGGACTTTTAGCATTTCGATTTTAGTGGAAATACATGTGCATAGAGTGAACACGTGCATAAAGACCATTGGTCTGTATTTGCTCTAAAATCATTTAAATTGCACTCACTGACTACAGACAAATAAGAGTGTGGTTTATCTGTGTGTTCATTTGTGCAGGTGGTGGCTCTCTGCACATTCCCTGAGCTGATGGACAGCCCTAGTTTCCCAGAGGATGCGAAATGGAGAGCACGGCGTATCCTGCAGGGCTGTGGGGGACACAGTCTCGGTGTGTGCATTTGTTCCTCTGAGGATGTGTTGTTGAAACTGGTTAAGATCATGTTATAAATCAAAATGTAAAACTCAGTTTACAGTGTAGCGATTGGAAAGGATCCATGATCTTCTGTTATTGCAGATCATGCAGTTCTCAGCAAACAATAGACCTGTATCGCAACACTCGGTTGTATTCAGTGTTTTGCTGCAGTAAGTGCTTTATGAGTGCTTGCGCATGTGTTTCTGTTACAGGGTCATATAGTGCAAGTCCCGGCGTGGAGTGCATCCGCAAAGACATCGCTGCATACATAGAGCAAAGAGATGAAGGAGTTCCTTCAGACTGGGAAAACATTTACCTCACCACTGGGGCTAGTGATGGCATTATGGTAAGTCGTTGTATCTTTACAATCAGTCAGAGACTTGACCCGCATTGCTAACAAAACCAAACTTTGTTTTTAAGACTATTCTGCGCCTACTGGTGTCTGGAAAAGATTCTTCTCGGACCGGTGTAATGATCCCCATCCCTCAATACCCGCTTTACTCCGCTGCAATCTCCGAGATGGATGCGGTACAGGTCAACTACTACTTAGATGAGGACAACTGCTGGGCACTGGACATCAATGAACTTTACAGAGCTTATCAGGCTGCCAAACTGCACTGTCAGCCAAAAGTCATTTGCATCATTAACCCTGGCAACCCTACTGGTTGGTATAATGTGAAGCTATTCTTGTGTGCTAGGAAACATAATGCCCTTGTGTTTGTTTGGATCCAGTAGCAGGTGTCCTGGAAAGAAGAACATGTCCCTTTTACTCCCTCATGTTCTTTTTCCAGTCATGATCCCTCGTGAGTGGGGACTGAGGCTGAAGAGATCTAAAATTACTTCCATATGATTTGTAGGCAATATTCCAAGTCTTCTGAAGCTGATAGTTTTGTGTTGATGAACGGAAACTAGTTTAATCAATAATTTACTGAAAGTTGCTTATGGAATGAAAAATATATTAGAATATAGAATATTTTGTGTAGAATTCAAATTGGTCGGATACGTTTTGTGGTCTGCCCAAGCTTGTGCTATCCTGTCTCTGGAGTGATGATGTGTGTTGTGATGGTTCATGTGATGCTGATGCACATTTTTTTGGAGTTGGACACTTCAGGTGGTTAGATGAAATCTGGATTGCAGAATGAGTCATCAATTTTTGATCTGCATTGATGGAAGAGAGAGACTATAAATATAATATGTATGTGAGAATCACTGTATTAAAATATGGCATGTCAAGATGCGCTGTGCTAGGTTTGATCATGTTAATGCTATATATATATATATTTTTTATGTTTAGGTGAACTATCCCTTTAAATTCTGTCATCTCTCTTCCTTCATCCCTGTTTACTCTTTACAGGTCAGGTCCAGAGTAAAAAATGCATTGAAGAAGTCCTGCACTTTGCATATGAAGAGAATCTCTTTGTTATGTCAGATGAGGTAATCTCAATATGTGCTCTTTTGCATTTACAATTTGAATAAGAAAATAGTTGAGCTATCTTTAAACATGTACTACCATTCAAATGTTTTGGGCCAGTGTTTTTTATTTTTTTATTTTTTTACTTTTATTTAGCAAGGATGCATTAAATTGACCAGAGTGACCGTAAAGACATTTTGTAATGTTACAAGAAGTTTCTATTTCAAATAAATATTCTCTTTAAACGTTCTATTCATCAAAGAATCTTAAAAGAAATGTATCATGGTTTCCACAAAAATATTAAGCAACAATAATAATAGTAAGAAATGTTTCTTCAGCACCAAATCAGCATATTAGAACAATTTTTTTTTTTAAGACTGCTGATGTCAGAGGAATAAATTGCATTTTAGATTTACATTCATGCACTTTGCAGACGGTTTTATCCAAAGCGACTTGCATTGCATTTAAGGTATATGCTTTATCAGTCCATGCATTCCCTGGCAATGAAACCCATAACCATGATGTTGTTAGTACCATACTCTACTGATTGAGCTACAGGAATGCTTTTCATTTTAAAATATAGTATTTTTCATCAAATAAATGCAGCCTTGATGAGCATAAGAGACTTCTTTCAAGATCATCAAAAAAATTGTAGCGACTACAAACTTCTCAACGTTAGTGTGTATTTAAGTTTGAAACTATTCCGAAGTATGTGTGCCTCAGTTGCCTGAATCCTTCTAATTTAACACATCTGACTCCCATACGACTATTATGTACCCAAATGTTGGTTTGTTCTGTTGCTGGCAGGTGTATCAGGACAATGTGTATACTCCTGACTGTCAGTTCCACTCCTTCAAGAAGGTGCTCTATGAGATGGGTCCCGAGTACTTCAACAGCGTGGAGCTCGCCTCCTTCCATTCCACTTCCAAAGGCTACACGGGAGAGTGAGTATTCCTGTTCTTGAACCACTGCAGTGGAAAGCATGTGCCTTAATTTGAGATGGCCTCCTTAAGATCAGCTTTCAGTGACCCTTCACACAACTTCACATGACATGACCACAGTATCCTGAAACACATTTAGACATCGTCTGGCTTTATAATTTGCGATTTTAAATAGACGTGATGTAGAAATATCCTCCACCTTCAGTGTGAAGTTGGCATTTGTAAGGACATGAACTGGTAAAATTTTAATGGTAGCTCAATGTGCTGGCCTAAGGCATTGTTGCATTAATATTTGTTAAACCCATTCGTCTAGTTGTTCAAAAGACCAAAAGATTCCTCTGATACTTTGTGGAATGTGGCCTGACTGGAATTTAGTGTTTCTCTGACAAAACCTCAGATATTTATGTTTTTGGCTAATGAACATGGCAAACTTGTCCAGCAGTTTTGAGAACCCGTGGTGGCGTGTCCATGTCGTTCCACAGATGTGGCTTCAGGGGTGGATATATGGAGGTGATCAACATGGATCCTGAGGTCAAGGCCCAGCTGGTCAAGCTTTTATCAGTTCGTCTGTGTCCCCCCTTGGCTGGCCAGGCTGCAATGGATGTGATTGTCAACCCTCCACAACCAGACGAGCATTCGTACAAACAGTTCCACCAGGTTAGTGTCTGGTGAAGTAAAGCACATTGTGTGCCGACACTGACAGTAATGCGATTGTTATGTGGTTTCTAGTATGTAAAACTCTAAATGTTACGCATCAGTAACCTGTTATTACATAAACATCCCTGAAGAATTTTTATGTTTGGGTTTGACTGGGCATCATTGTGTTTGTTTGATCTCTTTCAGGAGAAATCATCAGTGCTGGGTGCTTTAGCAGACAAAGCTAAACTAACTGAGCAGATCCTGAATGCAGTTCCAGGAATCAAGTGTAATCCCGTCCAGGGGGCCATGTATGCCTTCCCTCGAATCTTTATTCCTCCTAAGGCAGTGGAGGAAGCCAAGGCAAGTGCTCCTACTTCACCAACACTTGAGCTCTCTAGTGGAGTGTTTTTTTTTTTTTGCTTTTGGTATTGTGATCCACTAGTTTCCATGGAACTCTGCATTATTCACAGTAAACTTCTTTTCAGCGCCACTGATCTAAGTGTTGTCTGATTAAAAAGGATGTAACCAGTAGAACTAGTTCAGAACAGTTCAGTCATTAAGAACTGAGTGAATAATTGCTTGCAGAATGGTAGTTTGCAACAGATAATAGTAACTTTTGTTACATAATTACGCTTGATGTTTGCACTGCTCTTCTACTCGAATGAAACTTCTGTGTTTTGTAACTCAAAAAAAAAAAAAGACATACTTGAAATACATCAGAAGAAAGTTAGAAATGCAAGTCTGAGCTGTCACTGAGGTTGTGTGTCTGAATTTGGTTCGGCAGGCTCTAGGAATGCAGCCTGACATGTTTTACTGTCTGAGATTGCTAGAGGAGACAGGAATCTGTGTTGTTCCTGGTAGTGGCTTTGGGCAGAAAGATGGAACATATCATTTCAGGTAAAGTTGTTGATCAAACAAATTCAAATATTTTATTTATATATCAGGTGAATTTTTCCCCACCCATGACTTCCTGTTAGAACATGATTTGAAATCTGCCATAATTGGTCTTTTTTTTTTTTT
>NW_015659002.1:248628-266002 GCF_001515625.1 Sinocyclocheilus rhinocerous | reverse complement strand
TTTTTTTTTTTTTTTTTTTTGGCCTGAGCTGAAAATGTCGTGAATAATTTTTCTGACACAACAGGAAAGTTATGCTGAACGTGCACATGTCACACTCTGTGTTGTTTTTAAACCAGATTAATGAAATGGCTCTGAAAACTGAGAATTATTCACTTTCCCTTACTATTCAAATTATTGTGTGATGATATTGCTTTCAGTGTCCAGTTACAGGCACCTGTGTTTTATTATTTTATATGCCAGTAATACCTGTTAGCACTTTTTTTTTTAAGTTTGGTCTGTTTGTCTTTGTTTCAGAATGACAATCCTGCCATCCATAGAGAAACTGAAGGTACTTCTTGGCAAAGTGCGAGATTTCCACATCAGTTTCCTGAAAGAGTACTCTGCTCTGGAGTGAGATGAGATGTGATCTGATTTGCAAAACATAAGCTCGCGAGTCTAGCATTACTTGACGCACTAACGCATTTAAACTGTAAAGGTAGTGTTAAGTATCTATTTTTTTAAATTCTAATTTTAGACATGATTTAATCAAGTAATTGAAATTACAGTCTTGTTTACTAATATTTTGGGAAAGTGGTTTCTGGATGAGTTTTACAGAAATAGCGATTTAGTCAGACATGTAACATTTCTTGAATATTTCAGTTATGTTTCACGGTTCATTAGAGAAAATGGTACACATTGTCATTTTTTTAAATATTAAATTTGCCTTTAAATCATAATTTCTGCAGCTGGGTGCATGGTAAATAGACAGCCTCTATAATACAAGAGATTCTGCTACAAGCATTATTTATTAACATCTTGCCAAACCAGGAACTAAATTGTGATTGATGTTACTCACTTGAAAATTGAAATCAATTGAAACTCTTTTGTAGCACCTTATATGAACTATTCAAAACCATTTGGCTGATTCAAATTTGTTTTTGTTGTTTTCTTTGGTGCTAAGGGGGGGGCGTGTATGGTGTTGTGACGAACACTTTTACAAGTTTACAAGGAGGGACTCTTTTAATGTTTGTGTTGTCCTCATCCTTAGTCGCACTCATTGCCATGCAATGTACATAAACATTTTATCTTAGAAAATTACAAATTTAGTCACAAGTTAAGCTTCTGTAGAGGATTGTGGCTAAGATAATGATTTACGTGTCACTGACCCTGTATGTTTTCAAGGCCAGTTGAAAACATGGCATGAAGGAAGCATGTAGAGGTCTGCGTGGGACTATTTTTTTAGTCCAGCTCCCGCAAGGTTCTATTCCGCACCCACCCGCTCCCGCTATATATATATATATATATATTCACAAATTTGTTCACCCATTGTCCGCTTGGAATAATTTTCTTCCCGACCCGACCATTCTGCTAAATTTAGATCTCGTTTCCAGAATCTTACATTTCAATTTCCGCTACTGAAAGCAAGAGATAAGCTAACAACAGTGTAGTCTGCTCAAAATTGTATGTTATTTTATTCGTCTTGTCAAGAATCTTGAATTTATTGACTTTGACTTGAATTTATATGAATTATCTTAAGACACAAAATTCATTTAATATTTTATGCAACACAGTAGGAAAAAAAGTGCCAGAGAAAATAAAAAATGTTGTAGAAAAATTGTATTTCTTATTTTTATTCGTCTTGTCAGGATACAATTTGTTTAACATTGACAACACAATAGGGAAAAGTGTCGCAGAGAGAAATAAATGACATCTGTCATTTCAAATTATAGGCTAAGCAAAATATAAACAAAACCGAGTTGAACGTCCTTCAAGGACAGCGCATCCACACTTTGCTCCATCCTTATTCTGCTCTGTCACTCATCGACAACCTGCCTGTTCTGTCTGAGGGCCGTATATTTACCACAGGTAGGCTACAGCCTGCTCTGAGCATCGTTATGCTCATGCTGCGC
This sequence comes from Sinocyclocheilus rhinocerous, assembly GCF_001515625.1. NCBI lineage: Eukaryota > Metazoa > Chordata > Actinopteri > Cypriniformes > Cyprinidae > Sinocyclocheilus > Sinocyclocheilus rhinocerous. The sequence continues at coordinate 264,113 of NW_015659002.1, read as the reverse complement.
ACAGACCCCGCAAACGTTCAAATTATACCAGAGTTACCGATCGCTACCGTGCTTTATTTGGGAATTTAATCCCGCGGTGCAAGAAATCTGGTCGGTTCCCGCGGGAGAGCAGACCTCTAGAAGCATGCATGGAGAAAGTGCTGACTTGTAATTGTTTACTGATGTATTTTATTTCCTCTGGTTTTGTGTTGCAAGCTATTTTGAGCTATTAAACATAATGCTATTTGAATCAGTCCTGAGACCTGTACCATGAAGCTAGCTGAACAAACTCTGGGTTACAGGATTGGTTTCAAGCTGACAAAACCAATCCAATCAGGCTTCGTTGATACCATGATGCTGATCATCAACTTTTTCTGTCAGCTCAGACCTTGATCCTGAATTCTATGAACTATATAAACATATGCACATGAAATTGACATCAGAAGCGAGCAGCCAGTCGCATGCTGTGAAACCGAGTCCCTTTAAGCAGGAATCGGCGTGATTCACTTCTCTCTTCTGCCTAAGATTAGGAGGACATTATGAAAAAAAATTAAGAATTTAAACTTCCACAGCAAGAATAAAAGAGTTGTCCTACATCAGAGTGCAGATGTGCGTACAAAGTAAGAGATAAATTTCATAGTGTAGACAGCTTCATTGATTATAGGCTAACGGGAGTTTTTTGAGAGTGCTTAATCTCACGCTAGATTGAAGTCAGTGAAAATGTTATTTGCTCGCTTTCTGTACAATGAAAGCGTTATAATTAGTAACTTACAATGTTGTTATTAAATTCACGTTAAATACAAAGTCGGTCGTATTAAAATATTTTATGACATGACACTCACTGGTTTTATGCTTCGTTAATAGATTACACTTACATTAGGCTACTTTGCCCGTTATAGCTTAACTAACATGATCTACAAAGGTGCAAAATGCCTTTCATGATATAGTTTACAAGTTTGGGAATATTTTGGAAAAAAAAGGAAATAGGCCTACATCAGTTATACAGCAATATAGTGGCTGCTGTGTGTCACATGACTCAACCCTCCCAACCGTGCCCCCTCAAAAATACCAAGTGCATGACGCCCCTGATCCGATGTATTTACAAATTAAATATTAGCCATTAAGAGATATTTGTGCCAAAATTGACTCTGTTGTAAAGCTCCCTTTCTGACATCTCATCTTTTATATCAAAGCCGTTAATAGTGAATGAATATTGTTAAAGTCTGTGTAAAGGCAATTCAGAGAATTGTTTCTAAACACGTTATGTTAGAAATATATTGCTGAAAACACGTTACAAGGACTCTGAACTACGTAGTACTGAATTGTGGCGTTAGACCGGTAAATAGTTTTTCAGGATTTTTTGGGAGGGCCTGAAATCATGTCTCGATGAGGCACTGGAGCCGCTGAGCATGGCCCCTCCCCTAACACTATAAGAGGTGTGTTCGGCTTGAAGCAGCGCTGCACAGACAGATCGGTGTAGGACAGGAATGTCCAAACTTGGTCCTGGAGGGCCAGTTTCCTGCAGAGTTTAGCTCCAACTAGTTTTGGAGACCCCTAGTGTAGGAGGACATCAAAGTACCATGAGAGCTCTAGAGAGCAGACGCTCCTTATGCTTTCGAATCGCTCTCGCGGTACTTTGACGTCAAACACCGATTTGTCTGTGCAGCGCCGCTTCAAGCCGAACACACCTCTTATAGTGTTAGGGGAGGGGCCATGCTCAGCGGCTCCAGTGCAGTTATTATCCGTTTGAGAGCAGAGAATACAGCTTTTTTTTCTTTTCTTTTTTCAAGATTTGGATAACTTATTTTATTTACTTGCTGTTTTTTTTTTGTATCATTTAAATTGGTTCATAACATTTTTCTGTGGTGTGACAAACTCAGAACACATTTAATATTGCTTTACACCGACTGTAATGCCGCCTTGCATTATTTGAACTTAATTATCACTTCATATGAGGTGCCTTTATTCAAGCCTGTGAACTTTTAATGAAACAAGTTTTCCCTACATGCATTAGTAACTGGTAATAAAGCTGGTTTCTTTTGTATTTTTTTTGTGTACAGATTTTTAAAAATTGGCCCAATGTTAACAGTATTTTCAATTGAATATTAAACTTATGGAGATTGTTAAAGTGCATTGCGTCGGTTTTGTCTTTCTTCTTTAACAAGGATAATTGCTTTAGTGTATTTGTCTTATGTTTGCCAAACAAAGGATATTTTTATTTAGCACTGCATTCATATATCAATTGTCAGTTAAAAAGCAAGAACGTACAATAATATAATTTTTTTTTAAAACAAGCACACAAATAAAATGCTATGTATTGGTAAACCGTCCTGTGTAAATTTAAAGCAGTTGAAGACTTTAGTCAATATTGCCGTTCTAGTTAACGGTGTAACATTGGGATTTACTGCCCTCTGGTGTTCTTCTAGCCAACTGAACTGCTCAGTGACACCGTCATTTAAAATCCCCAGAAACACAGGAAGTATGAGGTAAAGGCACGTGACAGTTCTAGGCAATCCAGATCCTTTCTAAATAGGGTTTTAGGTCACAGGTGTTTCCTAAACTACTCTGCAGTTGGATCCTTTCTGCACTGACCATGAAAGCAGTGACAAATGACCTTTTGGAGTGGGTACATAATGTTACCTGTAACCCTACATTACGATCCTGCACATGGACCTGTCTGAAGTAAACATGCAGGAAAACATTTCAGATCTGTTGTGCTTTAGCATCTAAAAACATTTCAAAGTGAAAACTGTAAAATGCTGATAATAACTGGATTGCTCACCATATTCAGTGATTTAACGTGCATAATTTCATCTGTGAGCTCCACTGCTATTGAAATGCAGGTAAATTGCATTTGATCCAGCTTGGTTTAGATGACAAATGTACTGAATAGTCATGTGGTCCTCACTGATCAATCCTGAAAGGAACTTTAATGTTGGCATGACACTAAAACTGATGTCAAAACTAACTACCAAGCAATGATTGAAGCACCAAATAAAGCAAAGACTTGGATTATGTTGAGGAGATATTGAAGGACATTTTATTCAACAACAAACTTTTTCACAGAAGATATAAGCCTATAATAAAGGTGCTTTTTCCTCCACTCATTTCATTATGCACATCTCTCTCTTTCAATCAGTGAAGGGACCAAAATGTTCAACATGCACCTGGATTGCTGACAGCTATAGGCAATTGATTTTATTCCAACTATTTCAAAACAAAACAAAACACTCAAATGTGACAGCAACTGATACAAAGCTTAAATGACGATCATTTATTTTATACATGTTATATAGTCTCTTGTTCCAATTAAAATACCAAAAGAAAGGGGGGAAAAAAAAAAAGTTTACAAATAAAATAGTGGTAAAAATTGCGCACCGATACAAACAAACTTAAAAATGGATTGGTGATAATGTCCCATTTCTATTTTGTTTTTGTTGTTTTAGGATCTCTCAACTCCTCTTCAGTTAGGTCATTGCTCTCCAACAACAACAACAAAAAAGTCTCACGTCCAGGGCCAAAAATGTTTTATGGTTAGATTTAAATGTGTGAATACTATGACAAGAAAAAAATGCAGGTTACACAAAGTACGTAGCAATTACCCTTTTCTCTTTGAAGTGGGGTTGCCTCTAAAGGGCCGCAGGGAGAGGATGAGGGGCAAGAAAGAGTTACTAGATGCGGGATCATCTGTGCGTTTACTACAAGGGAATCGGGTGGACAGGAATGGCTGTATGTAATTCTCATCATTTAAGGCAGCCCCGAATCAGATTATAAACACACCTGTTTGTTGTGCAACTAGATCATTTTGTTAAATCCCCGCTGTTGGAGCCGGACAAGATATTTGCTGTAGTCGGGGTTACTGATGGGCACACTGCACGCCAGGACCGTGATGCCCTCCTTCTTCATCTGAGCTGTCGTTGTATGCCTCACGGCGGTGACTACCAGAGGAGCTCTGGCTTACAAACTCCTGCAGGTCCACTTCCTCTGCGTCTCCAGAGATGACTGGTGGATCAGCTCGTGTGGGCAACAAGTCCTCCAACTCCTGAAAAAATACAAGACGCATATTAGGGGAAAGAAAACTCGGAATTGTGTTTTTATTTAAAAAAAACAACAAAAAAGTATATTTACACTACTGTTCAAAAGTTTGAAGTCAATAAGATTTTTTTTCAATGTTTTGCTTTTATGCTCAAAGCTGCAGTTGTTTGATAAAATACAGTAAAAACTGTAATATAGGGAAATATTGCAACTTAAAACTTAATTTTTGAACATTTTACAGTGCAACTTATTTCTGTGATGCAAAGCTAAATTTTCAGTAGCCCTTACTCCAGTCTTCAGTGTCACATGATCCATCAGAAACCATTTTAAATGGCTGATTTGGTGCTCAAAAACATTTCATGTTGAAAACAGTTATGTATCACTGTTTCCACAATATAAAAGAGCACAAGGACTCTTTGGTGGAAAAAAAAAAGCGCTTATTTAAAAAAATCTTTTGTAACATTATAACGGTCACCATCAAATTAAATGCATCCTTGCTTAAAGGGGACATCGGATGCAAAATTCACTTTTACATAGTGTTTGAACTTAAAGGTGTGTTGGCAGTTTGTGTACGCAGCCACTCTATAATGATAAAAATCCACCCAGTGCTTTTTTTAAATACCCACAAATCATAAGCACTTTCTCAGATCAAGCTGTTCACAGATTCATGGCAAAGTGATGTCACTTTGCACAGGCCCCTCCCACGACTGTTGACAGACACTGCCGTTTTAGCATAGACCCGCATTGATTGAGCTGTACACAGTCCGCCATTGTTTCGACGCCGGAGCAGGTGTAGACAAGAATGACTCCCAAGCGATTGAGGGGTTTTGTTGTTGGATGTAAGAATAAACATAGCAGTCGTCATTTACTCCCGACATCTGAGCAGTGGATTACTTTTGTTTTTGAAGGGAATGCGCCCCCCGATCTACATAAATGCGTTTATGTCTGTGCGAATCATTTTACTCCAGACTGCTTTCTGAACGAGGGACAATTCAAGGCAGGTTTTGCTAAAAAAGTTCAAACTCAAGGATGGATCAGTTCCCACCGTACGTTATCCAGCTGCACCTCCAGAAGTAAGTCTCACACTTCTATGGAAGAGAGGGGCGGGGTGAGCAGAGCTCATTAGCATTTAAAGAGACATGCATTGAAACGGGTCGCTCTGATCAGAGCTGTTTTTGACAAGGTAAAAATGGTGTTGTTTTACACTACCACTGAGGAATTTTAACCAAAGTATGTTGTAGACTTTTCATGGAGACCCTAAAGAATCATATCAACTTGTGGAAAATGGGCATCCGATGTCCCCTTTAATAAATAATAATAATAATAATAATAGTACTGACCCCAAACTTTTGAACCGTAGTGCATGTATAATACTTGCTACGTGTACTGCGTTAAGCTAACTGAGACGCGTTATAGCACTTGCATATCATTGCTCTCTTGTTGATTTTGATTGCTTCCATTGTCCTCATTTGTAAGTCGCTTTGAATAAAAGCATCTGCTAAATGACTAAATGTAAATAATATTCTTCAAAAATGTCAAATGTATGTTTTATCTTACCGACAGCTTCTCTGGGCTTAACCAATTGTTGTCTGGGAACTGCACGTCAAACTTGATGAACAGGTCACCCTTCTCGAAGGGGTTACGGTAGTGTGGCATGCCCTCTCCTCTAACAACTCTGACTGAACCTGTAAAGAGACAACACCATTTTTTAGACCATGTAACAAACCACTTAAAACTCAGACACCACGAAACTCATTACAAGAGGACTCACCTGGCTCAATGACTTTACCAGCTGGGTATTTCACCACAATCTGTCTACCATCTAAGTGTTTCAATGTGAAATGGAAACCACAAAGTGCTTCAACAAGGCCGATCTTATGGGTCATGTGCAAGTCATTGCCTTCTCTTCTGAACGTCTGTTGAAAGAGTTTAAAAGCTTTAGCTTTACTGAACATATTAGATAAAAAAAATAAAAAAAAAACACACACAAAACTGATGCTTCGGTGATATCCCATATCAGCCCAAAACAGACATGACTCTTGCTTCACTTAGAGGCTTGAAAGGGTGGGATTAGAACCTGTAAAGCAGCATGTTCATGACACACTGTCACTGCAATCTGCTTTACGTTCCTGCAGCAGCTCAGCAGTCAAGAGGCCAGAAGCTTTAAGGCCTGATCATCTGTATGGCTGAATCAAAACGGTACAGAACAAGTTCTTTGTTACTTGCTGGTAATTAAACTTATTAGTGAGTCTAAAGGCTGCTTGAGCTCTAAACTTCCTGGGTAACTTTTATTTAAACACGTTTTGAACATCTCACAGAACATCACACACACAACTAACAGCATTATTCATGGCTATGTACAATATATTGGCTACTCAACTGTTCATTCCACTATTTATACATTTATGTTCCAACTGCTATCTACTGACTCATTCTTTAAAAATACTAAGTTAAATTATTAAAAAGATACCTCTTGCCCCCAAGCTGGGTATATTGCACATTTATACTCTGAAACATTCATTCATATTTGGTCATTCTAAAATTCAGTGACAAACGACAAAGGAATCTTTGTTTGCTGGAGGCAAAACATGTAATGTTTTCAGAAAAAAAAAGACTTGGGGTTTCTCAATGGAAAAACAGCATGACCTTATTGTAGTGCTTTGGGGAAGAAAAAAACAAAAAAAAAACTTTAGAATAGAGTATATAATCATGAAAAACGTTAGAATTGAGTATATAATCAAAAAGGCTATTACTGTACATGTACATGGAGGTGTAAGTGTTTCCCTCTATTATTATTATTATTGTTAATGCATTTTCTTTATAATGTGACGTTACAACAAAAAAAATTGTAAATTTATTAAATATCAAGATGAATGTTAACGTTTCACTTTTTAACATGGATAAAATAACTGTACAGTACTAATATCAGCCATTGTGCAAAAATTCAGTCTCGGACAAATTCGTATTAAGGTTTAAAGGCTTTTTGCCCAGATATGAAAACCCCCCTGTTCACTTAATCTCGGAAGTTTCTGATCTAACTAAACATCTCTATCATAATAGTTTCTGAACCTGAAAGTGAACATTGACAAACCTCATGCTCTTTTTCCTGCAGAACCAGGACAATGTCTCCAGGTTCTAATCCAGGTGCTTGGTCAGCCTCCCCGCCGAAGGTGATCTTCTGTCCGTGCTTCATACCTTTATCCACGTGCACTTCCAGAATCTTCACCTCTTTAATCACCTTCTTCCCCTCACACTTTTTGCAGCGATCCTTCTCACTGATCACCTCACCTGGATCATAAAGAAACCATTAGCAAATCTTACCTCCACATGAACATGCTAGATGACATTCATAAAGTACATTCAGACTCCAGTCCCTTACCTTCACCGTTACAATCAGTGCACACTGACTGCATCTGTTGGACCATGCCAGGAGCCAGCTGTCTGATCATAATGCGCATACCACGTCCCCTGCAGGCTGTGCACTTCTGGACTGCACCAGACTTCCCGCCTTGACTGCAGAGACAAAACAACAGCTTCAGTTTGACAAATACTTCAGCACATACACACTTCAGCCAGGGAAAGTTTCAAACTCTTTAAAAGCCACTGTGGTCTGTTTAGCTCAGACTGATTTAACAATAGAGTAACTTATGTAACAACTTACACAAAATGTAAGATTGTATTGAAACGACTGGGTGTGGTGAGACAAAAACAAACAAACAAAAAAACTTCGATGCTCATTACAGAGATCTTTCTCCTTAAAGGCACAATGTACGTTTTCGCCGCTAGAGGTCGCTTTTTCAAAACAATAACAAAGGCGAAGCTTGATGACAAGAAGAGTGGAATGATGGGAGATGTCGTTTTCACCATCCAGAGATGTCCCAAATATGATATGTAATGAATAATTTTTTTTTTATATGACCTGTACCTTCCAAAGTTATTCAAACAGCGAATAAATTATATAGAGAAAGCGAGCAAAGAACATTTAACGTTACATTGTCAAAGAACAGTATGGCTGACTTCAGTCTAGCGCGGGTTTAAGCAATCTCAAAAAAACTCCCCTCATCAGAAAAGCGGTCTATACACTGTTTGATGAATGAATCTCCTACTTACATCATACGTACATCTGCACTTTGTTGTTTATGATGAGAGAATACACTCAGCGAACGCGCGCACTGAACAAAACTCTGGTGTTTCAGTGATGACTCATTTAAATGCCTCTGATTGGCCGCTGTGTTCATAAACTCAACAGACTTGCGTGTGATTGGTTACAATGCGCAACACTGTAAAAACGCGGAAAAACATTCATGGTGAAACATTGAGCAGATCTAAATTTAATGCTGCAGTCAACGCTTATTTCATTTTAATTTTATTTGTGACTGCCATAATGGATTTAGTTTAACTGCAGCAGCATTTTTGTGTTGTTGCCATAGTTTCTACAAGCGGAAACAGATAGCGCGGATATTACGTAATTGATAAGCAACAATGAACCGGGACGGGCCATTATTTAAAATGGGAATTTCTCTGGATTTACAAATCCTTTGGAACTTTTGGGATAACATAAGTGCACAACTGCATGAAATATATAACAATGTGCAAGTGGTTTTTGGATATTTTATTACGAAAATCTTACATAGTGTGCCTTTAATTGTCATGAAAACACCCATAACGTGAAACAAATCTTACTCACCCATTACAAGTGCTACACAGAACATTCTTGCTCAGCTGTAATTTGGTTGTTTTTCCATTGTACAAGTCTTCAAGAGACACCCTATTGGGGGAGGGGGGCAATAAAAGTGTAAGCTCTTCCAGAATATCATGATGCAACACCAAATAAAACCATAGTGACATATTTAAAGCTTCTTAAGAAGAAGCTATACATGTGCTAGGCAACAATGAGAGGATCAGGAAAGAAAAGAGGTCAATGTGACCACTAAAGGACAGCAGAAATCAGCATTTTTACACACATCTCTTTAGAAGTGGAAGCCTTGTGATTTGACTTACTTCAGGGGGTGGACCATATCTTCCCCTCTCCGCCGCCCTCCGTTCCTGCTCCGACCCTGTCCACCCATGAAGCCAAAGAGACCTCCGCCAAAGATATGGGAAAAGATGTCATCCATCCCGCCTCCTCCACAGCCACCTTCTCGCAAACCCTGTTCCCCATAACGGTCGTACAAGTCCTTCTTCTCTGGGTTAGTTAGTACTTCATAAGCAAAGCTAATCTCTTTGAACTGAAAAAAAGAAAAAAAAAAAAAGATTAAATATTTGAATAAAGGCATTAAGCCAATATAATACGCATTAATGGTGCAACATTGAGCAGATCTAAATTTAATGCTGCAGTCAACACTTTTCATTTAATTTTCATTTTTTTCGCGACTGCCGTAATGGATTTAGTTTAATTTAACTGCAGCAGCATTTTTGTGTTGTTGCCATAGTTTCTACAAGCGGAAACAGATAGCGCGGATATTACGTAATTGATAAGCAACAATGAACCGGGACGGGCCATTATTTAAAATGGGAATATCTCTGGATTTACAAATCCTTTGGAACTTTTGGGATAACAAGTGCACAACTGCATGAAATATATAACAATGTGCAAGTGGTTTTTGGATATTTTATTACGAAAATCTTACATAGTGTGCCTTTAATTGTCATGAAAACACCCATAACGTGAAACAAATCTTACTCACCCATTACAAGTGCTACACAGAACATTCTTGCTCAGCTGTAATTTGGTTGTTTTTCCATTGTACAAGTCTTCAAGAGACACCCTATTGGGGGAGGGGGGCAATAAAAGTGTAAGCTCTTCCAGAATATCATGATGCAACACCAAATAAAACCATAGTGACATATTTAAAGCTTCTTAAGAAGAAGCTATACATGTGCTAGGCAACAATGAGAGGATCAGGAAAGAAAAGAGGTCAATGTGACCACTAAAGGACAGCAGAAATCAGCATTTTTACACACATCTCTTTAGAAGTGGAAGCCTTGTGATTTGACTTACTTCAGGGGGTGGACCATATCTTCCCCTCTCCGCCGCCCTCCGTTCCTGCTCCGACCCTGTCCACCCATGAAGCCAAAGAGACCTCCGCCAAAGATATGGGAAAAGATGTCATCCATCCCGCCTCCTCCACAGCCACCTTCTCGCAAACCCTGTTCCCCATAACGGTCGTACAAGTCCTTCTTCTCTGGGTTAGTTAGTACTTCATAAGCAAAGCTAATCTCTTTGAACTGAAAAAAAGAAAAAAAAAAAAAGATTAAATATTTGAATAAAGGCATTAAGCCAATATAATACGCATTACATCATTAAATGGATTGTTCACCCATAAATGAAAATTGTAATTTACTCATCCTCATGTTGTTTAAGATAAATAAAATTCATTCATCTTTGAAACAAGTCATTTTAACGAAACTGATTCCAGTCCACCAAAACTTTGATGCTTCAAAAAATTAAAGGCAAGAAAATGATAGGAATCTAGTGATTTGTTCTTGTGCATCAAGCATGTTTAACATTTGATGTGTTCCATGTATGTGCGTCAGTCAATATTTATATGCGAATAAAAGACTAAATTAAATCTGTTCATCATATACAGTGATTACGTCATTTCAAAAAATTGGGTTCAACAGCTTGCTTCATATGGGTTACTTTTATGAGCTAATTATGAACTTTTGAAGTGTCTGTTTTGGTGAAACTGACTTTAAAATGTAGAGAAAGAAATATCTCAGGTTTCATTAAATATATTTATTGGTATTTTGAAGATAAATTAAAGTCTTAATGGTTTGGAAGGGTGAGTAAAGGACAATTATGTGAGTGACATATTCCTTAACACTAATATAACAGCTAATACTTTAAAAGCATACTATTCGTAAAATCTTTTGCATATTACAATTTAACTCAAATGTGTACAAAATGATCAATCTCTCCACAACATACTTATTTAACAGCGTTTTAACTTTCTACATGTCTTACATCAAAATACTCCACATTTAGATAAAAGTAATAATAAAATGATCTTACTTTATCTCCAGCATTTGGGTTTTTGTCGGGGTGATATTCCTTTGCTAATTTCCGATAAGCCTGAAATGTATTTGTTTTAGAAAGTTAGTTTCACTTAAAGCATCCAACACAATAAAACAACATTCCACATTTAAACCACTGATTTAACAAAAGGAACTAACTTAAATGTAAAACGAGTTACACCTGCCTGAATATTCCAGCAAATATCTCTCGAGATTTTAACATGATTTGAGAATGACTCTAAAGCAGTTTGTTTGTGCGTCATGTTCATATGAAGCCAAGCGGCCTTGAGCAACGCAACTAACGAGAACACAAAACACAAGCTAGTGAGACACTAAACAGATCATTTCCAACAGTTCAACGAGCTTGCAGACAGAAACCCCTCTGCGCTAAACACATAGCGTTGCTAACTGTGATTATCAAAGAACAGAAAAAAATATCCACAGGTCCACCGTATGCGTCAGATTAGTTTTAGCTTGTTTCAAATTCGTTGTACATGTGACCTCCTTGGCAATATGACACACATGTAAAGGGAAAAGCCCCGCGTCAAGGCCTAACTTAAACAGCGGCCACACGGTGAGCTGATGCTAACTGTGTTTTCAGCAGCTACACAGGAAGACATGCATGATGACTGACTGCGTTTAATGTTCAAGTCCAAGGCATAAATCAAACACATACACGGGCGAGTGGATATGTAAAGAGACCGCAGATATGCTTGATTGAATCCCACAACAACACTCCATCTCGCCGGTTTAGTTCGACGATCTGGTAACTATAATCACTAGGCCAAACTCAGCTTTAGCTCACTGCTAATCCTCCTCTCTTCCTGATTCACACACAAAAATCGGTCGATTCACTGCGCCTAAATTAAAGGCAAGACACATGAACCCGTACCTTTTTCAGCTCGTTTTCGGAGGCCGAGGGGGAGACCCCGAGAATGTCGTATAGTTTGGTATCGGCGACGTTGGACATGGCTGTGCGGAGTGAAGGACTGTCTGCGGGGAGCGGAGAGCTGAAGAGAGACACCGGCCGGAAGCGTCAACTTTAACCTCTCCTCACGCGCCTCCTCTCAACGTACGAGCACATGTCATCGTGATGCAAAACATTACACACACACATCCTTCATATTAACATTCAGCAACTTACTTTTGACGAATAGTGTTTAAATACACTGTTGCCAACTCTCGCGAGACAAAGAAGCAACCGCAGCTTCAAAAACAAGCCCAAAATGTTTTGATAATTTATTATCATCAATATAATTTATTATCAATTATTTATTACCAATAAATGAGCCCGCAACATAATAAACTGAAACTACCCTTTTATCTGAAAAGCAAAAACATAAGTTATTTTACAAAAAGTGCACAACTGCATGAAATATATAACAATGTGCAAGTGGTTTTTGGATATTTTATTACGAAAATCTTACATAGTGTGCCTTTAATTGTCATGAAAACACCCATAACGTGAAACAAATCTTACTCACCCATTACAAGTGCTACACAGAACATTCTTGCTCAGCTGTAATTTGGTTGTTTTTCCATTGTACAAGTCTTCAAGAGACACCCTATTGGGGGAGGGGGGCAATAAAAGTGTAAGCTCTTCCAGAATATCATGATGCAACACCAAATAAAACCATAGTGACATATTTAAAGCTTCTTAAGAAGAAGCTATACATGTGCTAGGCAACAATGAGAGGATCAGGAAAGAAAAGAGGTCAATGTGACCACTAAAGGACAGCAGAAATCAGCATTTTTACACACATCTCTTTAGAAGTGGAAGCCTTGTGATTTGACTTACTTCAGGGGGTGGACCATATCTTCCCCTCTCCGCCGCCCTCCGTTCCTGCTCCGACCCTGTCCACCCATGAAGCCGAAGAGACCGCCGCCAAAGATATGGGAAAAGATGTCATCCATCCCGCCTCCTCCACAGCCACCTTCTCGCAAACCCTGTTCCCCATAACGGTCGTACAAGTCCTTCTTCTCTGGGTTAGTTAGTACTTCATAAGCAAAGCTAATCTCTTTGAACTGAAAAAAAGAAAAAAAAAAAAAGATTAAATATTTGAATAAAGGCATTAAGCCAATATAATACGCATTACATCATTAAATGGATTGTTCACCCATAAATGAAAATTGTAATTTACTCATCCTCATGTTGTTTAAGATAAATAAAATTCATTCATCTTTGAAACAAGTCATTTTAACGAAACTGATTCCAGTCCACCAAAACTTTGATGCTTCAAAAAATTAAAGGCAAGAAAATGATAGGAATCTAGTGATTTGTTCTTGTGCATCAAGCATGTTTAACATTTGATGTGTTCCATGTATGTGCGTCAGTCAATATTTATATGCGAATAAAAGACTAAATTAAATCTGTTCATCATATACAGTGATTACGTCATTTCAAAAAATTGGGTTCAACAGCTTGCTTCATATGGGTTACTTTTATGAGCTAATTATGAACTTTTGAAGTGTCTGTTTTGGTGAAACTGACTTTAAAATGTAGAGAAAGAAATATCTCAGGTTTCATTAAATATATTTATTGGTATTTTGAAGATAAATTAAAGTCTTAATGGTTTGGAAGGGTGAGTAAAGGACAATTATGTGAGTGACATATTCCTTAACACTAATATAACAGCTAATACTTTAAAAGCATACTATTCGTAAAATCTTTTGCATATTACAATTTAACTCAAATGTGTACAAAATGATCAATCTCTCCACAACATACTTATTTAACAGCGTTTTAACTTTCTACATGTCTTACATCAAAATACTCCACATTTAGATAAAAGTAATAATAAAATGATCTTACTTTATCTCCAGCATTTGGGTTTTTGTCGGGGTGATATTCCTTTGCTAATTTCCGATAAGCCTGAAATGTATTTGTTTTAGAAAGTTAGTTTCACTTAAAGCATCCAACACAATAAAACAACATTCCACATTTAAACCACTGATTTAACAAAAGGAACTAACTTAAATGTAAAACGAGTTACACCTGCCTGAATATTCCAGCAAATATCTCTCGAGATTTTAACATGATTTGAGAATGACTCTAAAGCAGTTTGTTTGTGCGTCATGTTCATATGAAGCCAAGCGGCCTTGAGCAACGCAACTAACGAGAACACAAAACACAAGCTAGTGAGACACTAAACAGATCATTTCCAACAGTTCAACGAGCTTGCAGACAGAAACCCCTCTGCGCTAAACACATAGCGTTGCTAACTGTGATTATCAAAGAACAGAAAAAAATATCCACAGGTCCACCGTATGCGTCAGATTAGTTTTAGCTTGTTTCAAATTCGTTGTACATGTGACCTCCTTGGCAATATGACACACATGTAAAGGGAAAAGCCCCGCGTCAAGGCCTAACTTAAACAGCGGCCACACGGTGAGCTGATGCTAACTGTGTTTTCAGCAGCTACACAGGAAGACATGCATGATGACTGACTGCGTTTAATGTTCAAGTCCAAGGCATAAATCAAACACATACACGGGCGAGTGGATATGTAAAGAGACCGCAGATATGCTTGATTGAATCCCACAACAACACTCCATCTCGCCGGTTTAGTTCGACGATCTGGTAACTATAATCACTAGGCCAAACTCAGCTTTAGCTCACTGCTAATCCTCCTCTCTTCCTGATTCACACACAAAAATCGGTCGATTCACTGCGCCTAAATTAAAGGCAAGACACATGAACCCGTACCTTTTTCAGCTCGTTTTCGGAGGCCGAGGGGGAGACCCCGAGAATGTCGTATAGTTTGGTATCGGCGACGTTGGACATGGCTGTGCGGAGTGAAGGACTGTCTGCGGGGAGCGGAGAGCTGAAGAGAGACACCGGCCGGAAGCGTCAACTTTAACCTCTCCTCACGCGCCTCCTCTCAACTTACGAGCACATGTCATCGTGATGCAAACATTACACACACACATCCTTCATATTAACATTCAGCAACTTACTTTTGACGAATAGTGTTTAAATACACTGTTGCCAACTCTCGCGAGACAAAGAAGCAACCGCAGCTTCAAAAACAAGCCCAAAATGTTTTGATAATTTATTATCATCAATATAATTTATTATCAATTATTTATTACCAATAAATGAGCCCGCAACATAATAAACTGAAACTACCCTTTTATCTGAAAAGCAAAAACATAAGTTCTTTTACAAAAATCAGCAAACTGCAACAAAGCAGGAACAAAACTCATCTCCAATCACCTGTGAGCAGAATAGGATTGGACAGATGGAAAAGGAGAAAAACACAAGAGCTTTAAAGGGGAGCCGCAACACAGCCACATATTTATAGCCTATATTGGCTATTCGAACCAAATCTACTTTGTTTGTTTTTTTACAGCCCGTGATAATTAATACATTACAAAAACATTGTAAAAATAAAAAATTAGGCTACCTTATAAAGGAAAAAAGTCATCCCACTCCTCTACATCTACTACTATCA
>NW_015659002.1:246481-248161 GCF_001515625.1 Sinocyclocheilus rhinocerous | reverse complement strand
ATGACAGCGTCACGCGCCTTCTTTTTGAACGTGATTCTTCTTCAATCCCTCATTGAAGAAAAATCACGTTCAAAAAGCAGGCGCGTGCGGAGGGGGCGGAATATTTGACAAATTACGCTACAGCACTTATATTTGTGCACTGATTGGCTATTAACTGTGAGCAGACAGCGTGTCAATCAATGTATTGGAGAATACAGTGAACATAAATGAAAAGAAACGAAGTTGCAACAGCAAATGGTTCAAAACAGTATATTATAATAAAAAAATTATGACTTTCATAAATATTTCTAATTGCATTTAATGTTTTCATTTTTGATGTACAATTATAACTTTTTAAAAAAAAATGTTATTTTATGTTTGTGCTTTTGGAAATGAATCTTTATCAATCCTAATTAAGCTTGTGATGTTGCAATTTAGGCAAATTTTTTAGCAAATTATGTGCTTTCTTCCATTTTTAATATTTTCCCATTACATTTAAACAGTAACATTATGTAAGCCTAAACAATCCATGAAACAATCTTCATTATATAGTCCACCCTGGCCCCACATGTTCCAGAATGAAAATGAAATGAAAATGATTTGATTTTACAGCGAGACATCGATTGAGATCCGTGTACTTTTGGCTTTTCGTAACAGACAGTGAAGGTGCTCAAATGAAGATGACTGTCATGATTATATGAAGTGAAGTCCATCCCCCGCATGCAGGGCTTAATTTGTGCAGGTGTGGAACAAGCCGGATCCTAATCCGCCACCTCCGAATTTGTCCGAAATCTGATCCGGCACCTCATTTGACAGATCTCCTCCTCACGCGCCAATGAAAGACGTGTTGACCTATAGCGTGCATATATTTCATGCAAAAAACTTCTATTATGAGCAGGCTTGCCTAGCATGTACATTTGAAACAACAAACTTGAGCGCGCAAAGAGATGCGACGTGGCTGCTCTCACAAACCCGAATGCACGGATCCAATACTGATACACATGCGTTTTCTTTCTCAGATGTTTACATTTAGTTGAGACAAAACCGACTGCTTACGAGGATAATCGCCAGGACGGCCATTTTGACGTCATTGTTGTGTGTGTATTTGGCCGCGTAAGCGCAAAAAATAACTCAATTTGGTACTCGCCAGGCGGCGCGATATGCGCTATGGATGTGACTGTGAGCGCATAGGAAACCCCCTTTGGAGCACGCGAGTATCGAATGGCTTAAACTTAAAAAGATGTGCAAATGATACAGTTTTGTGACGATGCAACAATGACTCGATTAGGCAAGTGACAATTCTGTCGACTGTCCCGAAACCCGAGCAAAAGTCTTGTATCGCAGCGTGCAGTAGTGCAGACGAGATGCGCTGTTGTGAAGCCGCTGTGAGTGAGAAAAGACGCGGTACAGCTGAATCACTCACGCTGTTTTCAAATGACTGATTTAATCTGATAGTATGTGTGGATTTATTTACTCATCTAACCTACATGCTCTATTGAATATGTTTGCAGGAATTTCCCTCATTATAAACTCGAAAGCAGATTAAACATAATTATATTATACAGAGATTTAAGGGGGAAAAAATCCATGACTTTCCCAAAACCTTTCCAGGTCTGTTTTAAAATTTCATGACTTTTCAATTTTTTTCATGACCGTAAGAAGATGCACGCTGTTAATCACGTAAGCTGGTCCTCCATTGCG
>NW_015659002.1:235396-245152 GCF_001515625.1 Sinocyclocheilus rhinocerous | reverse complement strand
CGCTATGGATGTGACTGTGAGCGCATAGGAAACCCCCTTTGGAGCACGCGAGTATCGAATGGCTTAAACTTAAAAAGATGTGCAAATGATACAGTTTTGTAACGATGCAACAATGACTCGAGTCGATTAGGCAAGTGACAATTCTGTCGACTGTCCCGAAACCCGAGCAAAAGTCTTGTATCGCAGCGTGCAGTAGTGCAGACGAGATGCGCTGTTGTGAAGCCGCTGTGAGTGAGAAAAGACGCGGTACAGCTGAATCACTCACGCTGTTTTCAAATGACTGATTTAATCTGATAGTATGTGTGGATTTATTTACTCATCTAACCTACATGCTCTATTGAATATGTTTGCAGGAATTTCCCTCATTATAAACTCGAAAGCAGATTAAACATAATTATATTATACAGAGATTTAAGGGGGAAAAAATCCATGACTTTCCCAAAACCTTTCCAGGTCTGTTTTAAAATTTCATGACTTTTCAATTTTTTTCATGACCGTAAGAAGATGCACGCTGTTAATCACGTAAGCTGGTCCTCCATTGCGCCAATGCTCCGTTACCTCTCCTTCCTCTAATCATGCCGGATCCGTCACCCCACTTTGTTCCGGGACCTCGTAATTTACAAATTAAGCACTGCCCGCATGTACCCCTACATCGCGTCCAAACCAGACACGGTACGTTTCCAGCGACCCGACAATCACAGCTAATCAGAACATATTTGATGTTTTAATATGCAATCCGTTGCAATTCATCATTAGCAGAATGACATGTCATTTACCCGGAATCACCACATGATGGCAGCAAATGACCGTAGTCCGACAAACACCCAAAAGTCATTGCGTTTCTATGTCCACCTTAATATAAGCGAACTTCTAAGGATTAGATCAGAGATTTACGTAAACGGGGTAAAATGTGCTGCTCAAGTGGTAACAAACGAAGAGATATTTTTCATATGCAGGCTGAAATGTGACATCAAACGTTTAAAAATGTTGAATCACAATGATTTATTTATTTATTTTTAAATAAATGAATGTGTACCTTGTTTCTAAACATTCTAAAACTTTTAAAGTTGCTCTCAACATCTGGCTGTACATTTCTTATGTATATTTCATATTCATATTTTCCTGCTGTTTGTTTAAATTGTAAGTCATTGTCATCACATTGGGCTTAATGCCTTTACTTACATTTATTCGAACATAGAAGTATGTTAGGTAGCTCAGTAGTAGAATATGGCGCTAACACTTAAAGGTCATGGGGTTTGATTCCCAGAGAATCATGACCTGATAAAATATAAACTCTGAATGGAATGTAATAAAAGCATCTACCACATGTGTAAAAGTGAGTTATTTGAGAGCATAGCAAGACTGACTCAATTTTGTCTCACACACACACACACACACACACACACACACACACACACACACACACACACGTCTGGTTTGCTATCCTTGTGGGGACTCTTCATAGGCGTAATGGTTTTTCTACTGTACAGACCGTATATTCTATTGCCCTACACCAACCCTACACCTAAACCTACCCCTCACAGGAAACTTTGTGCATTTTTAGATTTTCAAAAAACTTAATTGTGTGATTTATTAGCTTGTTTACCCGTGGGGACCTCAATTTAGGTCCCCACCGTGACAATGTGTCCCATGAGTCTGTGTGTAGACAGGTTTAAGTCCCCACCAGGATATATAAACCAGTACACACACACACACACTTTCTGTCATCTGGAATATTTCAAGAGAAAACTTTTTTTTAGCAACTAAAAATATCACTGCAATGACAAGCTGTAGACAATTCTATTGAGAACCGAAACTGTGTTGACATGGCTGCTAGATTCAATCATTTACTTTAAATGGTCCTGCGGTGCGACAAATGCATTTTTAAAAGTAAAAATATTCTATGTAGTCTTTAAATGAATACAAGAGCATGAAAACTGCAAGCATAATTTTATAAAAACAAATTACCAAAAAAGCTGTTTAAAATAGTTTAGATTGAAGCAACACTGCAAGACATGGCACATTGTCATCTATCTATGTATCTATATAGATCACAGGCTGTCAAGTACAGATAATTATATAATTTTATATAATGTAATAGCCTAATAATTATGTACACACACACACACACACACACATTTAATAATCATACATTTAAACTCTATGGAAAAGGGCCGCTTTGACATTCTGATAAAACGTTATGCTTGGAGCAAAATGAACAGGCACTAATTATTTTCAGATATATAATACTTCTTTATTTGACTCAATAGGTACACTTGGAAAACAAATCAATTTACACCTGTAGTTGGGACTATGCAAACATCATTCTCATTCTATTCATTTCATTTTTAATATCTCACAATCTCACATACTTTACAAACTGAGAAAATCAAGCAAACATAAAAAGATTAAAGTAGACAAACTGGTCCAGTCAGACCTTTTGGAAGTGTGTATGTACACATGTCCCTTATTTTAACATTTTACAAAACATAAGAACAAACAGAGAAGTACTGTTTGGTATTGCAAAAATGACATCAACCATCGTTTTCAGTCAAATAGCATTCAGCTGTTGCTCCTCTTAGATCGCATTGACTATTATAGTGGTATTTAGTCTAATCAGTAATTAGTAATGATCTTTTGGTCTCCAGTGAGGAAAGATATCTTCCACATGAAGACTTTCAACTGCTTTAGACAGCCATATTGTGATGTGCAGAATAGACAATAAAGCTGCAGGGGGAAACAAGTTTTCAATTTCATCAGAATGGATTAAAACATTACAATTGCTGGTACAGAGTTTTTTTTAATGATGGTCTTAAATATGCCTGGGTTCACTGACCATCAGACACAATAGGAGGAGGAGGAGACCTGTTAGAATTCTGCAAAGTACAATAGTAAGTGATACAGTATGCATTGTGCACAATAAAAGTTTCAGTAGTATGCTACATTGCTGTCACATGACAGTTATTAACTTAGAAACCAAAAAGATTATTTTGCAGTTTATGTTTAATTGTGTGCAAAAATGGTGAAACTTTTGGCAAACCAACAACACAATGAGTCAAGAAGTAGATGTAAAAATTTAAGTCTGTGTGTATTCAGGTTTAAGTCCCCACCAGAATAGAAAAACAGGTACACACACACACTCACTCACCTTAATGTTGTTCCAAAACAAGATGAAAAAGGTTCTTGTGTGCTATATTCCAAGCCATATTTTAGCTTAAAGTGAAATTTCTAAGCAAAGATTGTTGTGAACTGATCATTACATAGAAGACCAACACATTTTTTCTTTGGAATAACATGCTATGACCCATTCACCATACTATGAATCATTCACAATGGAACCAGAACCTTGTATTAAGAAAACAAATGAGGGCACTTTTCATTTTCAAAATTCATACAGACTTCAACCTCAGTGACAATCACCTAGGGTGGCCGGGCCTCGGGGTCTTATGGAGGCTGTGACCTGCATTGCGTCTGTCCTTTTCAAGACGTATGAGGCCTTGAGTGCTCCCACAGTCTAATTCAACATGACAGATCAGTGAGATGGACACTGGGAGAGGACCAAAGGAAAATAAGTGAACAGAAAATGAAATAACAGTGAAGATGAAAGCGAGGCATGTTCTTAGTGTGTAGACGTGTCCAGTAATGACAATAATAAAATATCATTACTGGTGAGCTTGGCCTGACTGAAGGAAAGTAATGTAGACTCTAATGGAAATAAGAGGAAACATGCATACTGGAGTTTCTGTGGTTCACAAGATGCAAATATATTGTTGCACATCAAATATACTTCAGGTGGTGTAATTTTATTCAAATGTAATTGGACATCTCTCACATTAACATCTTCACAATTATTCATGTTAAGACTAAAATGGAAGCGCAATTATAATTTGATATACAACATATATTGGTTAGAAAATATATTCCTGCTTATTTTGACTTGTTTAACAACAAAAAGAATCATTTCTATACAAAAGGTGTAAGCATCATTTTACAATTTTCCACACTTTATTTGAAGCTTGTAATGGATTGGTTGAACATCCAAAACGGTGTGTTTATAGGTTAAAGAACATATAGCGCATGTGCTGTGGTCTTTAATGGCCACTGAGACACAATTATAAGTGCACACGGGGAATTCTCTTAAAACAAAAGCTAAAAAGCAACTCTGAAAAAGCAATGGCAAAATATATAAATCAGGTCTGTGTTTGTGTACTCTGTGGTAATATTTGATCTAGTAACCATTCTTGTTCAAAAGCATGTTCCTCTGAACACCGTGTCCAAAGCAAACACTAAATCCTGTCTGCATGTAAACTAGTTTTTTTGCCCTAAGCAGCGATGACCACAGCTGCATATCAAACTTCAAATATGTTCTGATTAGCTGTGATTGTCACATAACATGCCATTTTTGCTTTCAGCGGATGGAAACCTGTCTTATCCTGTCTGGTTTGGGCACGGTGTAAAAGACCTGTTAACACCAAGAACGATAACTAAATAACTATATCAGCATCCACACGTCCATAACATTCTGTTTATTATAAGCACACACTGCAGATGTCGTCTGCCACTTTAAATGCTCAAGCTCTTCAAAGTCTGGTGGATTCTGATTGTCAATGTGTTTATCATTCACCAACTGAAATTTTTTTTTCTAAAAGTGATATTAGTGCCAAATGATATTATTACCGTTATGCACTGTACATTCCCCCCCCCCTGAAATTGTAAATAATAGTATGTTTTACAAGAAAATACTTTTAGTCTCTCTACTTCAAAATATCACATTTAATTCAATGTGTTACTTGCCATTTTCTATAATTAATAATGAAATTTACTAGCTATTTCTGAATGAAAACTGTTTCTACAACAATTTTTAGTTGTGGTGTGAACTTCACTATTCTCATAGAATTAGAACTATTATTCAAACTTTATAGTTATCATTCTTGGTGTGAACAGCTTTGAAGGATATAGCAGGGGATGGTTTTGACTCCAGTTCATGATATGTCACCTTTATTTGAGCATAATTTGAGTTATCCACAGTGCCAAATTATGCAAAATGTGAGTTAATGCCAAGCAACAACACAAAACCTACATACTGTTTATCTTTCATTTTAAATGTACATAGATTAAAATAGCCAGCCACACGTCGTCTTCTCTGCCTGTCTGTGCACAGTCCGTGCTTGTCTATATGACATTGGAGCCCATGCATTAAAAACAGCAATGCAGGACAAAGTCAGTTGTGGTCAGGGCTCTCGTTCTCCCTCGTCCTTCTTCGCCATCTCAGAAGTCCATGGATATGGAGTGTTGTCCTGGGTCCACCACGGTGGTGTTGTTGCTACGAGCATTGCCATGGTTACGGATGGTAATGCTCCCGCAGCCGCTTCCAATGCTGCCCGCAGCCCCTCCTACGCTCCCACCCCTCACGTAGATTTCACAGGGGATCTCCTCCATCACGCGGTCCTCGATCACCTGCTCGGTGCAGTCGTGAGTCTGTTTGTAGCCGTAGCAGCTCTTCTTGTAGGTGCCGGTGTTGCTGCTATTAAAGGTTTTCATGGGAGGCGGCTTGGAGAAATCGTTGTGGTAAGAGAGCTCCATTGAGCTGAGCGTGGTGCGGCTCTGCTTCATGCTGCCGCCCGAGGAGGCCTGGGTGCCACAGTGGTGCTCGTGGATGCATCGGGACATGGTGGAGGAGCGCCGCAGCTTATGGTAGCCGTCCAGCTCATCCGACATCTCGGCCAGGTCTGACGACAGCTCCTTGTCGCGGAGGGAAAACAGCTCATAGTTGGGGGGATCGAAGACCTCTTGGAAGCCGCCTTTGTTGAAGACTGCCGGCCGACGGGCCACTACCTTCTTACGGGGTTGCTTCATTTGCACTAGGATGGAGATGATGAGCAAGACCAGAACCACACCAGCAGAGATGCCGATTACCGTTCCATGTGTTTTTGTGATTTGGTGAAAGAGCCCCTTGGACTTTCTCTCTGAGATAAAAATAATTTTTAGTCAAACTTTAAACTATACAAAGACATTAAAACATACTTTTATTAGTCAAGTCAAAATCTATTTATACAGCATATTTAAAAGCTGCAGAAGTTGTTTTTCTATAAAGAAATTATATTTCACCCAAGTTTGATGCCTGAATGTGTGAACAGAGAACATATGTCACACAACAATATATATAATATGCTTTAATAGTTGTTCACAGAAAGAAACAGTGACCAGTCCAATTTGTGAACAAAAAGACTCTGATGGTATAAGTATAAATCAGTATAATTTACATTTATGCATTTAGCAGAGGCTTTTATCTGAAGTGACTTAAAATAAGCATAAGCAATTCATCATAAAGCCAATAATATTTCCAGTAAAAAATGCCACGGGTATTAGAAGGCTAGGTTCAGAGTTGAGGAGAAATTCAGAAAAGATTGGTGCATTGTGGAGTGCTTAAGTGCTGCTTCTTGCGGTTTCTGAATGAACATAAACTGAATGAAAGATTACATGAAAATGTGTACATCTGGGGTCAGTACATTTTTTTAAAGAAATTAATTCAGCAAGGATGCATTCAATCGATGAAGTGACAGTAAATACATTAACAATCTTACAGAAGATTTCTTTTTCAAATAAATCCAGTTTTTTCCCCAAACTTTCTATTCATCAAAGAATCCTGAAAAAAATGTATCACAGCTTCCACAAAAAATATTAAGCAGCACAACTGTTTTCAACACTGATAATAATAAGAAATGTTTCTTGCGCACCAAATCAGCATCTTAGAATGATTTCTGAAGGATCTTGTGCCACTGACTAGTAATGGCTTTGCCATTACAGGAATAATTTACATTTTAAAAGATATTAAAATAGAAAATAGTTATTTTAAATTTACTACATTTTTGATCAAATAATTGCAGCCTTGGTGAGCATTTTTTCTAAATCTATCGGACCCCAAACGTTTGGTATTGTATATATTCAAAAATAAATTTTGAATAATAAAAAAATGATACTTTAATAAACAACAATAACATTAAAATATGTTACAAAAATATAACTGTTTTATTTAGAGGAGAATAGCATTTTAACCACAATCAGAGGTTTCCGTTCCAGGTCGTAGGTGACGGAGGAAGCAGAAGCTTGTGCTTCTGCAGTAACTCACCCTTGCAGTGGTTCTCATCCCAGGGGTAAACGCAGTTCTGAACGCCGTTGCACACCAGTGAGTTGTTGATGCACATGTTGCTGTGACAGAAAAAGGTGCTGCTGGAGCATGGCGCTGAAAAACAGAACAGATAGAAAAGATTCAATCTCTTAAAAACAAGGCAACCCCCGTACTATATTCTCATAGCAGGCGTCAGCGGCTGTCTGCAGATACGTGCGCCTCATGTGTAGTGGGTGCTGATCACAACACCATAAATCAAATCTATCAGCGATCACAAAGCCCATCTGGCCAAGTTGCCATGAAGCTCTTGACTGAACGTATGCTTAGCATGCTAGTCAGAGCGAAGGGTAAGGAAGAATGGAAAGAGAGAGGGGGAGAAAAGCTTGTAATTGAAGGTGAGTGCCGATCTCTGAGGATGAATCATTCAGGCTGTGTCTGTAAACCCTACACTCAACTCCTCATTACGTCTCCCTCTTTTAGCTGCACAGCCTCATCCCTCGGTTTCAATTTTACGCCAAAATCCAACTGCTACATTAGCATCCTCCTTATAACTTCTATGCTAGAGCTTGAGTGAGGAGGGAAAGATCTCATCCAGTTTATGGGACTAAGTGCTTCTGACAGAGGGTTGAAGAGGTCGTAACTTTCATTTTCTGGCAGCAGCTCCATGCTCCCACTATTCTGTGCTCATTTCCAAAATTGTTAGACATTTCTTGCCTTCCAACAATCACCACTGATGACTGCCAAAGTCACACCACATCCCCCTGATACATTATCGCTCATCAGGAATGGGGTGATACACCAAGTGTATTTGTTTCGCTTCTTGTTAGGGGAGAATCATTCAGGGTGACGATTCGGAGCAGGATGTACACAGTCTTACAAGCCTTAACACTAGTCTTAAAATGTACATCACCGTTCAAATGTTTGTGGTTAGTAGGATTAATACTAATACTGCTTACTACTAAATTAAAACTTATATTCTACAAGGATGCAATAAATCGATCAAAAGTGACAGTAAGGCATTGTTACAAAAGATTTCTATTTCAAATAAATGCTGTTAATTTGCTCTTTCACTATATCAAAGAATCCTGAAAAAATGTATCACAGTTTCCAAAAAAATATTAAGCAGCACGACTGTTTTCAGAACTGATAATAAGAAATGTTTCTTGAGCACAAAATCAGCATCTTAGAATGATTTCTGAAGGATAATATGACACTGAAGACCGGAGTAATGAAAAAGCTGAAAATTCAGCTTTGTCCTCACAAATTACACTTTAAAACGCTAAATAAAATATGTAATAACACTTCCCAATATTAAGTACAGTTTTAATGTATTTTGGATCAAATAAAGACAGCGTTGGTGAGCATAAGAGACTCCTTTCAAAAACATTACAGAATCTTTTTGAATGGCAGGGTATCTGTGGCACTGGACCTGGTTCTCATATCAGCGAAAACTCAAACCACTCAAATAACTAAACACGTCATCCATGATTGTTACATAAAAAAGCTTATTACTGCTGTCTATTCTAGTGGTAAATCTTCTGTAGTGCTGAGAGCTTGTGCAATATTTTGAAACACAGTGGAAAAGCAAGTGAAATTGTTGCTCATTGCCAAGACGGTAGTGAAGGCATTAAATGAACCAGCTAACCCAAACCCAACTTGGCTGTGTCAATCTATTCACAGCTCTGCAAGGTTTTCAGCAGTTCTACGAACACAGTGATGAAAATCATTTGCCACAGCCACTGCTTTTTTGCTCTGAGCAAGATTAATATTCAGATGGAGTTGACATTGAATGCTGCAATTAATTCCTCTGATTATTCTGGCATTTATTAAAAGTATTACAGACTAGAGCAAAAATATCCATTTGCTCCATGGTAATTTTCCGTAATTTGCATACAACCTTTAAACAGCAACTGTCCTGAAAAGCAAAGGGGAAAGAAAATGTGATATATCTTTCATACCAAAACATCTAACTCATGAAATAAAACTTCATTTAGCGTTTTCTGTCTTTTCAGCAGGCGCAGATAACTTCCAATTTTCCGTCATGACTGACCAATTAGCATGAGAAATGTGCAACACTAAAGCTGTGTTATTTGATTTCCTATGCAAAGGTTGGGGGAGTAATTGGCTTTTTGATATCACTGCTTTCTACAGAGATTACTTTAATTAACTTCACACTCCTTAAATGGTCAATTTTTAAATAAATGCCAGGTTGTTCGAGTCAGTTTCCATGAATCATAGCATATTTCAGTCTATTATTAAACATCCCTTTTCTGACATTTCAAGCAATGTTTGTGATAAACTTGCATGCTTGAAAATAGCTGATTTCCATTACTGCATTATACATTTAAATGTTGGCAGTTGATGATATTTAACCCTAGTCCATGTAACAGTCAAACATGGATGCACAGCAGCATTTATTAAGTTGTTATCTCAATGGCTTGTAATTTTAATGAAATTTGGCACATTATAATGTGGGGATCTGTCCTGCTCTCTTTGTTTTCGTGTTGTTTTCATACTGCGGTTAGCAGAATGCTTGCTATCCTGGACAGGCAGACTCTGCCTAAAGCACATTACAAAATGAAATATAAATGATGTTTCTACCCAGCCTGCTGGCTTTAGCTCCTTTT
>NW_015659002.1:217818-235028 GCF_001515625.1 Sinocyclocheilus rhinocerous | reverse complement strand
AAAGAAATATAAATGATGTTTCTCCCCCGCCTGCTGGCTTTAGCTCCTTTTTTTTTTTTTTTTTGCTAGCTGACGTGGCACAGACTTCTCCAAAGGTCACATTCATCCATACTAACTTTCTAGCACCATAAAAGCCACTGATTTGCCTACGAAATATGAAGGCTTCTCACTGCTTCTTTATTCAATGATACAAGCAATCAGTCTTCACTGTATGTTTTAATGATTTGTGCATTCATCTATATTCACTTTGTCTGTCATTCTGTATTAGTTACCAATACTGTTCCATCCTGTCAACTGACTGTTAATTCCACCCTGTTGTAATTTTAAAATTAAGAACATATATACTCACGATCCACAAATGAGGTAAAGAGCATGCGGAAACGGCTAAGTCTGCTGCTCTCATCGGCCCACATGCGCACGACGCCTACCCCAGTATCCAGCATCACGTCATTGGCCACCGTGCTGCAGAACTTCGCTTTCAGGTTCTCAATGGCGCTGCTGCCATCATACACGGCAACAAAGTTCTTCTTGCACTCATTTGAGTGCTCCATCTGGTACTCGAGGAAGCGAAGGTATATCTGCAGGGATGAACCAACGTTTAACAAATGCATCAGCTAGATTCTGCAAAATGCAGACTCAAACAAGACAAGGATACAGCAAATTGTGAAAAAGGAATTTTGAGAGAAAAGGAAAATACTGCTGTAGTTTGGTCAGACACAAACTGAACTGTCCTGATCTACGGGAACTGCTTACTGAGAAGAAGAAGAAGAAGAAGAAGAAAGAGATCCTGGCTATGTTTTCTTGTAAGATGTAGGCACAAAAGATTACAAAAAAGTTACCCCTCACAACTCTAATGACTTATCTACATGCTTTGTAGTCATTCATTCCTCTGCCAAGTTCTTTAGGGATGTTTTTTTTACCCTGCTAAGTGTTCTGGTCTGCTTAGCAGGGATGAACCAACGTTTAACAAATGCATCAGCTAGATTCTGCAAAATGCAGACTCAAACAAGACAAGGATACAGCAAATTGTGAAAAAGGAATTTTGAGAGAAAAGGAAAATACTGCTGTAGTTTGGTCAGACACAAACTGAACTGTCCTGATCTACGGGAACTGCTTACTGAGAAGAAGAAGAAGAAGAAAAAGATCCTGGCTATGTTTTCTTGTAAGATGTAGGCACAAAAGATTACAAAAAAGTTACCCCTCACAACTCTAATGACTTATCTACATGCTTTGTAGTCATTCATTCCTCTGCCAAGTTCTTTAGGGATGTTTTTTTTACCCTGCTAAGTGTTCTGGTCTGCTTAGCGCAGGTGAGTGTGTAATCCCCGGGCCATCTGAATGCCGTTTTCTTCCCTCAGTCTTATTACTTGCTGATTCGGCTCTACCACCATTTCTGCATGATTGGCCTAATACTTGCTGCTGCTGCATTGCTAATTTGAGCTCTTGAAAAGTTTTCTCAGCAGAAAAAGGGTCAGGGGGGCCTGATGGCCTCCTGTGGTCTCGTCAGGCCCTGGTTTTAGGTGCTCATATATCTGCCCATGGCAGAAGAGCAGGGTCATCTCATTTGATGAACTGTGCTAGTAAAGAAGAAGCGAAGAGGGTCACCTTGGACTGTGGAGGGGCACGGATGGTCCAGATGCAGTCCAACGCATCTCCATTTATTATTTTATCCTCTTCTTCCACCTGACTGGAGCGGATGACTCCATCTGTACCACTGATCTCAAACTGGCAATCTGCCGAAGGAAAAAGTTGGAAGCGGGAAAATACAGGGAAGAGAGTAATTAAGAAAAGAGAAAAGCGGCTATAGCAAAAAAATGACTGCAAATTGGAGGCAAATAGAGGGTTTTTTGGAGAAAACAGAAATGGAAAGTCCGACAAGAGACAGAGTCAGATAGGCAGCATAAGACCAACAGAGAGAGGGAGGAGTGGAGGATGTCAGTAGCAGATAGCCTGCAGCCTGCCGCAGAGAATAGAAAGCACTTGAGATGGAATTGAAGTGGGGGGTGAAAATATTGAGGGGCTTACCTGGAATTGGATTTAGCAATCCACCGACGTGCAAATGAAAATCTGGGTCTGAAATGATAAGACAGATATCGCATTACCCAGATAGCACACGCTGGAAATCCCATGCTCCAAACGTGCATTAGAATCCAGTTTAAGTGAGCTGTGGGTTCTGCAGTGCAAAGATCTGCCGTTTGATCTAATAAACAGCATTTAATGTTTGTCTTATTTGACCTTAAGAGCACACAACATCTGAAAGTCTTGAAGCTACTGCATCTGAACGGGATTTGGCCCAGAATTTGAATGCCTAAAAATCAAATGAATCAAGTAGATGTATTTGTATTCAAAGTATAAGAACAGCATAACGGCAACAGCAAACTTATATTAATATATTATATTAACACGAATATTTCCTACACTGAAAAATGTTAACTTAAAAATTGTACTTCATGTGTTAATCTCTAGTTAAATAGGTTTTATTCAAGTAACGAATTTCAAATAAAAATAACATCAATGAATCAACCTAAACACATTAAATTAAACCAACAAAAGTCAATTCAAAGATTAAATCAGGTAGAAATAACTCCTTAGGTTAACAGATTTCGACTTTTTTCAGTGTATAATAGTGGCCATAAAACATAAAATAGTTATCAGAAGTTGGCCATTGAGAATTATTACAAACTTGATTGCTGTGAAATCTAATTTACATGAAGAAGGTGGTCACATTTATATGCGAAGGTAATTAATTTGAACAGAATGGAATCCGATCCCCAACTGCTTAAATCACTGGATTCAGGCACATTTACTGAATACAAATTCCTGTTTGTGCACAACATACATCAAGTCAGACAGACAAACAATTCTGCAATGTGAAACAGGCAAGCAAGGATTCTTTACAAGGTCTACAGCATCAAGGCCATCTCTTTAAATTCAGAATGCATTTATGAAGCTCAAATATACCAAACTTCCTGCTTTCACTGTCTGGGTTACCTGCTATAAAAGTGTATTTGACGCGGAAACCTAAGCCTTCAAGCTCCTCGTCACTAGTGAATTTGATCCACATGAAGCGGCCCGTGGAGGTGACCATGCCTGGACTCTTTGGCCCACAGAAGCGATCAATAAGAGGGGAGAAACCAAAGGGACCATCCCTTATCTCAATATGGTCAAAGCGGCACTCGAAGGAAGGTTCAATATAGTATGTTTTGTCAAAGGCCAGCTGAATTCTCTGCCGAGGGAGAGCTGCAGGAGAGAGGGAATCGAGAATGAAAGAGCAAACATTATATTTAGTTTATAAATGTGGAGTATGTGACACTGTAACCTGTGCTGGAGGAAGCCATTGCCTATTCTGCAGGATGCCTTCCATAAATTGAGCTAACACAATAATGCTACATATAATATGCCAGACACACACACACACACACGTCTGGTTTGCTATCCTTGTGGGGACTCTCCATAGGCGTAATGGTTTTTCTATTGTACAGACCGTATTTTCTATTGCCCTACACCAACCCTACACCTAAACCTACCCCTCACAGGAAACTTTGTGCATTTTTAGATTTTCAAAAAACTTCATTCTGTGTGATTTATTAGCTTGTTTACCCGTGGGGACCTCAATTTAGGTCCCCACCGTGACACGAGTCCCCATGAGTCTGTGTGTATTCAGGTTTAAGTCCCCACCAGAATAGAAAAACAGGTACACACACACACACACACAGAATATTTATCAAAATGAACAATACAGATTTCACATCCACATTACATCCATTGTCCACATTATGAACAGACAGTCTACTACAAATTAAGATAAACTCTCTTTCATTACCCTGTTGAAAGAACTTGATAGACCATTATGTTGCAATACACACTTCATTTGAATTAAATTTGATTTATTAATATGAATACAGAAATGTCCACAGTAATCTCCAATTTGTGTTGTACAATAAATGCACAAAACATGTAGTACAAAGAAGCAGCCACTATCCACTAACTACATTTTGAATATAGGTCACCTGCTCGAGGCACAACAACCATAATCATATCAGACTCGGAAACAAATAACCAATGTCACTGTTGATTTAGGTTTGTTGCTGCTGCTTGCATTAAAACCACAGACTCTGCATATTGTACAGTTATTTATCAAGGAAAAAATAGCTTCTCTCTGTTATACATGTAAAGGCATGCAAATAAATATGCACAGGATTATTACTATAAATTCAGTTAAATAAGTTACTAGGGCAAATTAAGGTAATTTGGGAAATTGGGTAATGTGGAAACTTGACTAAGCTCCGACGATGTACATTTTTCTCCATCACATGCAAGTGTTTGTTAAAACTGTCATACTCAAAGTTGTCTTACTCCTTGATCTGAGGTGACAATCACATTAAGCTTCATAGGTCGAAAGGATTGAAAACTGAAATCCAGCCTATAGTAACCACATTTATTTATTCTACAAAAATAAATAAAAACAAAAATAAATGCTTATATCTCATATAAAATGATGATTTGAAAAGTTACATATATATGTTTTCTTCAAAAGACTGATGCATCTGTCAGAATGTATTTGAGTGTAAGTAAATTTGCTTCGTCCACAGGGGGCGCTCTCGCACCGCTTCAAATACTTTTATGCCAGTACAAAATTGTCATCCGCACTTCTATAGAGTTATACTGAGATGCACCAGCAGATAGGATGTTGTTAAGACAATATAATTACTGTTGTATATACCATAATAATAATGAGAAGAGTTCTTAAGTACCTAGAGGCAAAATACAACACTCCTATATAAGCAAACACTGTTGACTTGAGGCAGACATCAATCACGCTGTCATTAACAATTACAGTCTGACATCTAACAGCTGAAGAATAGCCGGAGAAGCAGCTTTCATTTGCTTTTAGGGAGGTTACCTTCTAGGACGTACACACACTCCTTGTTGGGTGGATAGGAGTTAGGATAGTTTGGAGATGTAAACAGGCCTCCATTGATATTCCGGGTCCACTGGCCGCACTGCACCGCGTTAAACAGAGATTCACCCGCATTCTGCGCCTCTGTGAGAACAGAGAGATGAAGGGGGGATAACAGACAGAATATGACATTTGTTTAACCAAAATAAACTAAAATGCAACTAAGATTAGCAATCACTGAAACAGTGTGAAGAGACAGTATTTTTGCAGAGGGTAACAGTCATCATCAACAGCTGACCATACAATCTGATACTGATTTGAGTAAGAATTTGAACATATTTATTTTTAGCTTACAAAGAAAGATTCATACAAAAACAAATTTCAACCCTAGGTGCACTAGTCTGATCACAGGAAGCATTTCTTTTGCATTTTTTATGAGTTTAAAACTCTACATTTACTGGCCAGTTTATCCACAAACTGTTGAGACACTGAAAGCAAAAAGAGCTGCACAGAAACCCTCTGCAAGCGCCTAGTGCAAAAATGTGTACAGATAGGACTGTCACAGGTGACAATTCAGATATGAGTGTGATAATGCGCGAGTCATACCTTTAATTTTCTGTGCCAGGGCAAATCCCTCTTCTATTACAACGAGGAGAACCCAGGCTGGAAACAAAAGTGAGCAAGAGCATGTCAAATGTTAGCACACAAAAATAGGCATGTGACATCATATTTTAGCAACAATCGTGCCCTTCATCTGACATGATGTTCAGGACACCCGTATACAAGACTGGAAAATACAATATCAGTACTGTAAAATAACCATACCGGAAATGACTTGGTTCTGAAGTATTCTGACTACAGCACAGGAAATATGCACAGAATCTGACTGATCCAGTCTCGTCTCTCTTGTCTGAAAACGACTGTTCTAACAGTTATGATTCATTGTGCAGCAGAGGCAAAGGCCATGGGCGATGTGAGCACCCAGACACGAGCACATTGATCACCCCAAACTCCGCTATCACTCTCCAAGCCCCGCATCTGGACAGGAACACATCTAGCAGACTGATCAAACGTTGAAGATCTTTGTCATGTCATAACACGTATGACAAATAATAAAAATAATAGCGTTTCCATGACTTTCCAAAAGAGGAAAACATATGGAGAGATTTATTATGGCATTTAGAAAGGAGATGTGACCTTTACATTCACCTCCATAGACAACCTATTAGAAACACCCTTGCAGCAGTTTCTTTGTAATTTGATGCCAAAGTAACATAACACAAAGTATAGTGTTATGAATGTACATTGTTTAATTAAAATAAATATAAAAAAAGCTTTGCTAGATGTGCAATGTTAATGTCTGTGGAAACATGTCATCAAAGTCAGTCCATAACTTTCTGCTTTCTGTTTAAGAGGTTTGTCTCATGCAAGAAGCATCGTCGTTTGGCGCCCCAGCATTGTTAGTTAATCATCAACTATTTTTAAGACATTTTATTCAAGGTCCTGTGATATGTGTAACGTGTACATTTATAAGTAATAAAAGCAATGACAGTAGGCTTAATTATGGCAATGCACTGTTGTCTTAAGGCAGTGTTTCTCAACCCTGGACCTGGGCGCCCCCCAACACTGCTCATTTTGTATGTCTCCCTTATCTGACACACCCATTTCAGGTCCTGGAGTTTCTTCTAATGAGCTAATGAGTTGAATCAGGTGTGTTTGATTAGGGAGACACACAAAATGTGCAGTGTTGGGGGGCGCCCAGGACCAGGGTTGAGAAACACTGTCTTAAGGGAAAGCACTCAAGCCATAGATATGTATAGGTAGATTCCTCATTAGCGACTGTTTCTATGGGCCGCTAAAATACACAAAGACTATAGAATACCCAAGACGCGTCACTTGTATAGTTTTGAATGGGGGAAAATGCAATGTTCAACATGGCCACTCTATCAAAGGAAGCCCTACCTTTTGAGTAAAGGAGACAATCGTTAATCGGTAAAGTCATTGCGTCACTGCAGCTGCCGTTAGAAGTCCCGGTTGCTATAGAAACAGTCAGCGTTCTGAGACGCACACTCAGGACTGTGCATGTGCATTGGCTGGTCTAGCCTGAAAAATAAGCTTTTTTTTTTACACTATTGGAGCATAAGAAACAACATATATGAGACAATTGTTGTCAGATTTCAATGGTGATTTCAAATATGAAAATGAATCATAAGCTTGACGAACAGTTTTGAAGAATTTGTTGTTTCCCCATTCAAAGAGATAGGAGCTCCACTTGCATGCCCGAGAGGCGTTTCAAATATGGCCGCCGAGTGAAATGACTTGCCTTTAAAGGGACTTTGCTACACGTAGACTGCGCAGAATTGTGGCATCTTCTAATACTCATTGATTATTATGGTGAGTGATGTCAAGTTGACCATTGCAAGATGGCGGATGCGTCTACGTCAGGGGTGCCCAAACTCGGTCCTGGAGGGTCGATGTCCTGCAGAGTTTAGATCCAACTCCAATTAGGCACACCTGAACCAGCTAATCAAGCTCTTACTAGGCATACTATAAACTTCCCGGCAGGTGTGTTGAGGCAAGTTGGAGCTAAACTCTGCAGGACACCGGCCCTCCAGGACCGAGTTTGGGCACCCCTGGTCTACGTGCTTGGAGCGGTAAAATGAGGAATCTACCTATACATATCTATGTCTCAAGCGGCAATTTGTTGCTATGGTAACCAGGTAAACGCGATGTCTGTTCGCCAGTGTCAGAGATTAGGTGCGTCCCAAATCACGTACTTATGCACTATTCTATGACGTTTTGTAGTATAAATAGTGCGAGTAGTGCGTTCACACTGAAAATTCCAAAAAGAAAAAGTGCACTTTAAATCCCCAGATGATGCACTTAAATAACCGAAAAAATGAAGTGTGGAATATTGGACACTTCATGCACTCAATTGTCACAGCTTTAATTACGTACCGAAGTGGGAGGGGCTATCAGACTCTGATTATGAATGACAAAATAACCTTATGTAATTCATACTATACATGGTTGAGTACAGAGTGCATAAGTACATAGTGTATAAGTGCATAGTGTATAGTGTGTCATTTGGGATGCAGCTAATGTCTTGCTATTGGGAGATGAGATGGTCTGTATTACTTACTATTGGAGAAAGCGTAATTAAACCAATCACATTACAGCCTTGGCGTCACCGAATTTCAGTCAGAGTTGTGCGACACTCAATCGTCGTTTATGGATAGGAATAAATGAGAAGTGCTGTAAGCTGTATCCCACCTGTCGCAAAAAGTCAGTGACTTCTCTTATAAAATGGCATTTTTTTTCGGTGTAAACTCTAAAAATAGTTAAATCCAAAAGTATTGTTTAGTGTAAAACATGTTGAAGATTAGCCGATAGGCTGTCCATTCATTAAATGATAAGTTGTTTCCTCTAAAAAGCTGTTTATTCAATGCAGTTAAGCCTCTCCTCCATTGACATCCATTTAAAAAAAACGGCCTCTGGTCTCCTTCCCACGTACTGCCAAAGCGGAAGCGTTAGCATTAGCCGTTACGCTTTTTTTGCTAAAGGTTTCAGGCTTGCCTTCTAGTGGCTTTGCCAGCATTTCCAAGGTTGTGGCCTACAGATTAAACGGAAGTGATGAATTCAACATAGACAATATCCATGTACCGTGAAGTCATAATCCAATAAGCCCAATTCCCTTCTGTCACTGTAAAAATGGCAATAATGATATTAAAGAATTAAATTTGAAAGTATCTTTATTCTGCATGGCCAGCGTTTCAAAGCTCCTGAGGTGACCCAAAAGACAATTCCGCCTGACGGCTTGGGCTGAACCTCAACAGACTGCACTGCTAAAATGTCCTACTACTTTCTACACGCCTAAATGATTGACATATCTGGATTAGCTTGACCTGAAATAACACAACATCGGTGTAGATTCATTTGCTAACAATAAAGTGAAAAGTCTAAGATGACAATGTCCATCTTATAAAGCCGCTCCCGCTAAAGACAGAACCATTTCATGTCTTGAAGAGATGTCAGACAAACACACATGAAAGATGAACTGAAGAGCTCTCTGGGGATCCTTTATCTTATGTGATATGAGGCCAACAAAAATCTTTTTAAATAGCCCACAACTTGAATCTAAATGCAAATGGAAATGCAAAAGTTTTTAGAGTAGCTTAATTAAATCGAGTTTTGTCCTTAAAATGAGGATGGCAACAGTGGCTCCAGATCTCACGCAGGATCTGATTTTCTGCATGAATTATCCTGCGTGCTGTCTGGTTTCAAATGAACACACATCTGGGTTGAGCCCCATGGGACGAAGCGTTAAAATGTTATGATATATCTGAGCAATGTGTCCATACACAAACCCAAACAAATCTCATTAGGAAGGGAAAAAATAATAACTTTTTAGCCTATTATATAAAACTTTATATATAACTTTATCACTTTATTATAACTTTAATTGACCAAAGAGATTCACTAGCTATTTTCGACTGAGTAAATGAACTGTATAGCCTGTAATGTCATTTGAATTAAATGCGGCACTTTACTGTATTTAAAGTTAAAGACAGGTGACAATTTCCCAGTAGTATATCGAGATCTGTAAATGCCTCAAACTAATTACTCATACTGATGTTAAATACTACATATCTCTTTCATTCCTTTACACAAACTGACTTTGTTTCTTTAGTTTGAGTTTCTCCAAGGCCACCACACTCAAATTAAGCCAAACAAAAATAAGAAACAGACACAGTTGGATTAATTGTCACAGTCAATTGCAATGCAAGAATCAACAATTATTTGGCTGTAATTCAAATGTGTTATAGAGCAGTTGAGGGGAAGTTAATTTAGGTTGGTGTGAAATTTGGCCATCATCTTGCACATTCATCCAAAACATATAACTGGTGAGATTAGGATTTATTTTGGAGGTTTATCATCTTCTGGAACCTTAATTCATAGACATGTGGTCACATTTTATATGACAGTGTTCACATTGCCTTGTGATTGCACAAACGCGAAGTAATAGTAGTGAACAACATATAGGCAAATATATCTATTTTAGTAGTCTGCTACATTAATTATATTGCTATATTAATGATAGGCCTATTGATTTGTATGTTGCTATATTAATTAATTATCTATAATGTATAACATTTACACTGCTATACAAAGCGTTACCACATTTTTTTTTGGGGGGGGGGAATGTTACTTACAACATGTTTTCTTATTTGTAGAGATCTGAGTTAATTAGCTAATTGGGAGCTACAGAAAATAGGAAAAAAGAAGCATCTCAATATGTCTTTCGCCATATACATTTGCTTAAACCTCGATGTCACGGTTCATCAGCAGAGAGGGTCATGAAGGCTAGGGAGCAGCAGCTCGAGCTCCAGATGTGGCACGCGGGAGCTGTTACTTCAGCACTCTCGCGCCGCTTCTGCAAATGCCACGCGCTCACGCGGCGAAGTTGCACGAGACGCTGCAGAAATCTAATGCAACTCGCCTTGTGCTCCAGTGACTATACAGCTTTCAACGTCCAAATGACCAATTCGGATGGCTAACAATGACAAAATACATTTCCCGTCATATAAACGACCAACGGCGTAATGAAAATGAAGCAAATAACGAATAGAAATCAATTAGCCATATTTCCTTTTACACACGCGATATATAGCTAATGAACAAAAGCACACCTGTAGGTGGCGACGCGATTGTTAGCCCTGAAAACTGCAACTTGCTATTTCTGCTCTATGAACGTTGAGCTGTATTTGTTTTGCTGCTTTGTTGCAGCAACGTTCATAAAGGAACAAACCCACGCTGTGTTGTCAGGCACAAAATTAATAAACGTTTGCTGAAACTCACCTCTGTGCATTTCCTCTCGTTGTGAATACCGCTGCTTCCACCTTGGTGAGCTGTGAAGGCGAGCTTTTATCTGTCCATTTGACCAGACCTACAAATCCCAATTTTTCTTCGATCTCGTTAATCCCATTTCTCAAGCTGGAAAGAACCACTGTATTCCTTACGAAGAACACGCACCTCAAGTCCGCCTGACAGGTTGTAAATGACTGATTTTATAATCCTGTTGAGAAATGCGCTTTGTAAATCCTCATGCAGTGTATCACCTTTCAGATAGGCGACGCGGAGAGTCCGGGGAGAACTGAGGTGATCGCACTAAACGAGGCTCATTTGAGTTTCGGGCGCTGCTCGCTTGAATGAGCAGCCTGTACGCATGCGCAGTTCACCAGAATAAGACGCGGAGAGCGCGGTCAAGTTAAGGTGACGTGAATCGCCACGGCCGCAGCATCAAGAGTATTGGTTTATTCTTTATTGAAGAGCATTGAACAGAGTATTGAACAGCCCCAGTCATGAGCTCATTTAAGTCATTTGACGATTGTCTAGTGATAACACACCACGCACGTATGAACCTTGTGAATACAAATCGGTTTTTTTTTCCCCAGAGTACAAGAGGTGATGAATTCATTGCCGATGGCTAGTATCTTCTGACTCATCTGCTATATCTTCTGGAGATGTATCCGAAATGTAAGTGAATTTCAAATCAACCAAAAACAACTTGAGGCAAACGGATCAGATAATAAAGCATTTGGTCATGTTTATTGTCAATACAACATTCCAAAAGACAAAACAGCATTTCAACGCAACCAAAAACACATTGAGAGTGATTCATTAATAATTAAAACTGAGCACAGATGCACAACCTGCTAGGACCAATATGCACCTGACCAGAAACAATGAGTGAAAACCATAGACAATTGCATGCCAGTTAATATGCGAGTTTAGTATGCAGCTGTACTGTGGTTTGACAATTGAATTTTCCTTTTAAAGTGAAATCACTTAATGTGCATATAGTGCACCATAACAACACCATTTTTAAAGGTAAAAGAGATTCGCATATAAATCATTGCATGGATCAAAGCATGTGTCAGATATATACAGCCAAGAACAAAACCCTTCACACTGAACATTCTTCAGCAGCACATAATTAATTTCCAGTGTTTTAAAAACATGTAAAAGCAATAAATAATACCACTTTGAAACTGATAACAGTGCCTTACAATTGGAAAGAAGACATACACAGAGGGAATTACTAGAATGCAAACAGAGGATAGTGCATACAGAAACCACAACAGCAACCTGCTTTATGTTGACTACGAGCAATTAGGATTGGGGACTTGACTTCCTATATAATATTGATATCCAGTGTCAAGTTAATGAATCAAAACACTAAACTCGCTGTGAAATCATTTGGATGTGGTTGGCACTGAGTGTTGACAGTTAAAGCAATACTTTATTGTGAAAGAATAATACCATATTTAATTTTTTTGGGTCCCATACAGCTAAATGCCTAATAAAATCAGTTTGCAGAGGACACCTTTGTTAACAAGGGGCCTCATGTAGCGCTTGAAGTCAAAGCGTTTATTTAGTAAAGACTAAAGAGGTTCAGTGAAGTGAAAGAACTATCACTCAGTCACATTCATAGACATAAAGGCTGACAATTAATTACGTCCTTCAAAACACATGACATAAAACTTGAAACAAAACAAACAAGAAGGGAAAATTACCGGTTTTGTTTCTGCCCACTTGACATTTACCAGATACTTTAACAATACAGAAAAATAAAGAAAGAGTTTTAAAATAACATGTTTATCCCAAACCAAAGTACAAAAAAATGGCACCAAACAGTTCTCTCTTCTCAATGTGCAAACGTCAATATGCGTTTAGGATCATGTAAACAAACTTGACAGAAACATATCTCTCCTCTTCAGAAGTCAACAGATCCAGAGAGACACATCACTGTTCAAACTATTCATATTTAGATGGAGTTCTCTGATTTCAGACATTATTTATTGCATAAAATGCTCCAGTGTGGAAAAAAAAAGTGAAAATAAATAAACCACTGAAATGAAAGAAGAACCGATCTTCTCAGTGTTTACCCACAACGCTCTCTCTCCAATTTCTCACATGGCATCAAAATGGAAGCGATGGGCCTCCTGTCTCTTCTCCCGGTCATCTGCTTTCTGTAACACACAAACAATCAAAGGTTGCTACATGCTGTAACTTCACGGTCCTGATAGCAGTCCGGAGAAGCTGGGACTCGCACGTTAACCGTGCCAGTGAGTTGAATGCAAACACAATACAATGGAGTTTGATACATTGGGAGAGGAAAAGAACAGACACACAGAGAGAGAGACATACAGACAGACAGACAGATAACTCATTACACACACAATGGCACACTTTACCACAGTGAAATGCCTCTGTGTGCAATCAAAGATAGAGCCAACACCAGACACTTGCTGCCTGAGACTGATAATAACACACACTGCCCAGCCTGGAGTGTGTGTGTGTGTGCGCACTCAGTGATTATCCTCTCTCGGTGATGGCAAAAACGATGTCTATTCTCAGCTAGTATGAGTGACTCACGCACCGGGACCCTCTGTGAAACACTTGTGAATTGGCTCTCCTGTTCCATAAGGGTCACTTGGATGTATTTTTAGCTTTAGGTGTGTCGTTTTCCACCTAGTAACTGTGGAAAGCAAATCGCTCATAAGCCAAATGGCAAATCAGTTAAGAAAAAAAGCAATGTGCCAGACAGATACAAGAAGGGATTATTTTCCTTTTCAAAAGGACTTTATATCTCACAGACCATGCAAAAGGAGCCTGAGGCTTTGACTGAGCGCTGTCAAGCCCTACGCTATCTGCTCAGGAGCATCCAGATGATATCTATTCACAAGATATACCACTATGTGTCGGATTTTTCCACATGATACAGTGCCGAGTCACATCAACATCACTATTCGCCGTCTTTCATTGCCATAATTGAGGGTTGTAGCGCAAATGAAGATGTGAGATACATATCTACGGGTTCATCCTCATTTCAGGTCCATTTAAGTGTGTTCAGTGAGTCATAGGCCAGTCACAGACTCATTGATTACCCTGTCATGAGTGCTCGACTTAATTACATAGTCAGTGATAAAAATAGCCCATACGCTCCTTCAAGCTCAGGATTACTAAACAGCAAGACTTGCAGTTGTAGCATATCTGACCATTTTATTTCTTCCAGCAGCAGCCTATAAGTAATAGTAATAGTCTCTGTCAGATCAGCTGCCAGCAATTTAATGATGCAACTTCACATGGAAAAAAAAGTGGAAAGTTCACAGTTTCCTCGTGCTCTTTTTTTCCATCCGACATTTCTGTATTATGTTTTTGTTGCAGAAATGTAACTTGCATTCCTCCGCCACACATTGGGTTTGAAGTGTGCTCTCCAACAAGCACACCACAAGGCGCTAACATGCTTGAACATATATATGTACATAAAAACAGGTACTGATGGCAACATATAGTACAGCATCTATGAAACGGACAGGCTGACATTCACATAACCCACACACATCCGCAGTCTCCCGCACGGAGGAGGATTAGACACAGTCATGTTGCCTGTGAGGTAGGGATATGTCGGTATCAAATTTTCATGTTGCGATTGATTGCTAATGCTTTTATCACGGTATCTTTCACGCAGCATACAGCGGTGTTGTGCATTTTGACCAGTTGATGGGAAAAGCATTCTTAAAATGCATTCAAAATTCGGAATAATTTGTAATATATAATTATTCACGGTATTTAGAAGTGCCCACGATAACAATATCGTGCATATTCATTACCGTGATATATCGCATTACCGAATTACGGCAACTATGAGACAATCTACTGTGAGGCAATTCTATAAAGACCTTTCTTTCCATGTCAAAATCATGCTCTCCTTTTATAATTCAATAAACAGATCAATATTACATTATTTATTTGAATAAATTCTGGTGCCTGTTTTGCCCTCAAATCTCATTCTTCTAATTTTTAATCATAACTGGATCTTCTGGATTTCATCCACATAAACCCATCCCTTTCTTACAATCAATTGCAAGCTCACATTCAGTTGTGCCTCCATCCAACAAACCGTTGGACTGAACCAAGTCCCTGTCTGATTTGATAATCAGTTTCAAAATATGTATGTCAAAATATATGTTTTTATGAAAATATGTTTTCAGTTGCAACTTTAAAATTCTGGGCGATACCAAAAAAGTCAATGCTTATTTAATTTTAATTAACTGATAAATGACTGATATTAAAATGTATGCTTTTTGTATTAAAAAGCACAATTAAATACCCAATATCGACCAATTTATAAAAGAAAAACACATGGTGCAACTGTATGTCTCTAGTTCTTTTTGAGTAATTGAGATGATGTAGTAGAAAAGGAAAAAAAAAAGAAAGAAAACCGCTTTCCCTTATCATGTCTTAACAAATTTCTTCAGGTATTTCTTTAAGTGAGGACATCTACACTTTCCTGTGACATTGAGCAGGATGAAGAGAGGAGCCTGAGGCAAAAAGGAAATACTGTGTCTTATCTTCCTCTAATATCGCGCCCCTTCCACTGGGATGCAAATGGAACAGTCCGCAGAAATGGAGCTGAATCCTCTCCAAATGCTATTTTCACAGGCACTACAGGTTGCCCTCTCTTATCTACTAAAGCCACTTCAATTACAAGCTGTCATGGGGGGCAATGAAGATGGAGGGCACAGATAAAAAGAGAGAGAGAAAAACGCTTTGTATATCTGATGTTTTAAGCTGTGTCCAAAGAGAACATGCATTTTCATGAGGGGTCACACGAGTGTGCAAGTCAATCTGTGCAACATGACTGACATTTCCACTGCTTCGTAATGGCATGCGCTCATTCTTATCCTGAAATTTCATGCAAGCACATTTACACAAATGCAGCTCTATGATTAGAAGCAGAACATGTTTGGGGAGTTGTGCTATATTTGGATTGCGAGAAGCTGCAATAAATGGAGAGAGTTGCAGAAAAAGCGAGCGATAATGTGTTACAGTCTGGTAATGTAGCAACATGCGATAATAGACCACCTGCAGCCTACACGGCTCACAGCATCAGTTGTGCAGAGAAAAACAGGGCTGCGGAGCTTCTCTCAGACAGGCGGAGGAGAACGGCCCGCTTCCTGACCTTTTAATAGCTGAATAAGTGAGCAATGCGAATCGTCACCTGAACATGTGCATCAGGAAAGCCCATGCTCCATCAAGCAGTCATCAAGACAAAGAGCCAAAATACTCCCTCTCTAGGCCTTCCTTCAGCCTCTCTCTTCCCTTTTGTCAAATCTATAATTGCAGGGCTGAGGAAGAGAGATATGGAGCCAGCATGTTATTTTAATGCAGTGTCAACTCCAATGAAGGTTGTGTAGTGGGAAGCGCTTCCCTGAGCAGAGAGCAATTATGGTTTTCAGCGCGCATAATCAGGCACCCACAGCAGATGGCTTTGAGAGAACGCCAACACCAGAACAGCTCTTCACTCCTCGCACACATGTGCACTCATTGCACCGCCAGGACCGCCATAACGCCTTTGAATACATGAACACAAAGAGGCATTCTTAAAAGAATAAAAAGACAAAACAGGTGTCCCAATAAACACCCTGCACACACCTGGGTGGTAGCGGGCAGGTGCATAGGATAGAGTCAAAATAATGAAAAAATGTCGCTATTTAACAAATATTTGCAAGCCTTGACAGTATATAATTATTATTATTATTTTTTTTTTGTACTTTTTTTTTTGTTTGTTTTCTAACATGCATCCAGTGCCAATGGAGTATCACTTGGTATACATTTGCAGATCTACAGGACCCTCCAAAAGTTTGGAAACTCCCTAGGCAAGGGTTTTCGGCAATATCAACATAAATCCTTATCGTTTTGTGAAAAATTTGCATTGATAAAAAGCAACACA
The DNA here is from genome assembly GCF_001515625.1 of Sinocyclocheilus rhinocerous. Classification (NCBI taxonomy): domain Eukaryota; kingdom Metazoa; phylum Chordata; class Actinopteri; order Cypriniformes; family Cyprinidae; genus Sinocyclocheilus; species Sinocyclocheilus rhinocerous. Next base: position 218,328 of record NW_015659002.1, on the reverse strand, counting down.
AATTACGGGGAATTTATTTATTTTTTGTTCTTTTGGTTGGATTTCTCAACTAGTTCTCAACCAGGGAGTCAGGGCCCACTAGGGGGCCTCAAGATGACTTAAAATTACTCAAAAATTACTTAAAAAAAGACAAAACAACCTTTAAAGGTGTAATAAAATAGAGAGTCAAAAAGATCCACTGTTTTAGAGGTGATTTTGGCGTTTTCTGCTGGTCATTCTGGGAAACTCCAACTGAACACAGCTGAACACCAGCTTGGCCAGGCTGATCTTAAACCAGGGAAATTCTAGAGCTATTTATAAATCAACTCTAAACTGAATGACAAGTCGGCTAATTGTCTTAAAGGTGGGGTAAGTGATTTCTGGTAGCCAATGTTGATATTTCAAATCACCAAAACAAACACGCCCCTACCCCAAAAGGGTCTCGCCCCTATTTTGATAGCTCCGCCCCACACATAAGTATGCAACCTAGGCAACGATTAGTTCTGTGAAACAAAGCAAAACCAATGTTAC
>NW_015659002.1:196848-216774 GCF_001515625.1 Sinocyclocheilus rhinocerous | reverse complement strand
ACTGAAATAAATGAACTTTTCCACGACATTCTAATTTATTGAGATGCACCTGTTCAGTGATGCTGTGTACACTGGATGCGGCGCGGCACAACACGACAAATCCCCGACAGAAAACTGCTGCTGCGTTCGATTTATGACGTATTGACACAAATTTCAAATGATTTTCAATGGTCGCTTTGTCACGTCCAGTGTAGATAGACTTTAGCTGTTGCTGCGCGGCGCGAAAACTGTCGCGTCCGGTGTAGACACGGTGTTACTCACCTATCAAGAAGAAACAAAGCAACCTTGGCGTCCGATCGCAGGCCTTCCCGCTCCTTGAGTTCTCTCCAGCGCTGGAAAGCTGATCCGATATATACACGGGTCCTAATTCTTGCCTTATTGCCTTAAGCCTTCTTTTGTGTCGCAGACGTTTTCCTCTTTTGTATTTTATCCGCCATCTCTATCTTTCTGTCGCTCGGCTCGCTAATGTCCGTCCTGTGCACTGAGCGCTCTCTCCTCCGCATCATGAGTAGACACGCCCCTTACTGCTGATTGGCTACAAGTTTGTTTTGTTACCCGGCCTGACTCAGTTTTCTAAAGCGTTTTTGAAAAAATACATACCCCACCTTTAAGGTTGTTGGAGTTTCCTGGGAAAGTTCAGAAACAATCAGTGAGGTTTGATGAAGGGTTATCAGAGAAACCTAAAATGCACTAAACCGTAATTATCTGTGGTTAAGTGTTGACAGCGCAGGTTTCGGTTTATTGTTTTACCTTTTGTTTTGTACTGTCATCCTTTGGTCTGGTTGGGTAACTTGTTGCTACAAGCTCTTGTCTGGTATAAGTCAAATTTGTATATAAGTATTGTGTATAAAGGCTGTTATGAGCTCAGACTTCAGAGCTGTTTTTTGGCTCTGTAGACGGTTGATAAACGTTCTCCAGATCAGAGAGAAGAACTCTGATTGTTTGGATTTTGTTGGACTCATTCTGGTGAGAACATCCACACAGTCATTGGCGTTCTGTCTTCTTGTTTCTTTCATCCTACCCCTTTTTCTGCCCTTTCTCTCTTCACTCCTCTACCTCTTCGATTGGTTTTCAGTCCAAACAAGGTCTGTTGCCCAGGGATTCTGTCCCATTGGCAGGCTGACAGAACGTTCAGACTTTGCTTGGACATTTTTTGACAGCCTAGCTCCGTTTGATGTCCAGTTCTGGAGGTGTTTCTGTTCCCCCGAATTTAAGGGAATCATTTGTTTTGTCTAACGCCATGCCAGAACATTCAGACAAACCAGCTGAGCTTCATGTCGGACTTGATGAAATGCATGCGGCGGTGAGAGAACAAGAGAGCTGCATGGGATCGCTTGAAGTTCTTGAGCTTCTTCGTTAGTTTTGCTGAAGGCATGAGAAGATTTGAGGTGTTTTTACCTCAAAAGGACCAAACAATGTCCGTCCTGTGCACTGAGCGCTCGCTCCTCCGCATCATGAGTAGACACGCCCCTTACTGCTGATTGGCTACAAGTTTGTTTTGTTACCCGGCCTGACTCAGTTTTCTAAAGCGTTTTTGAAAAAATACATACCCCACCTTTAAGGAAAGATGGTTTCACGTTTACTCCAATTGGATGTCTCTTGGGAACTGTTACATAAGATGTTCCTGCACTCAAAAACACTTAAAAACGGATTAGAACAGAACGTAGTGGCCTTTAAAAGTTGGACTATTTTAAAAGGCTGAATGTGTACGGCTGTAACGTTTCTGAAAGCGTTACACCATGCAACCTGTATAAAAGCTAAAAGTGCAGCATGCTAATTAAATTTGAGATAAACTCATCAATCTCACAAATCAGTTGTTGGGAGAGCTAGCTGATTAGCCAACTCTTGTGACTCATCCAGAGTGTTTAAAAGGAACACATTTACACATTCATAAGGTACAGATAGGGTACAAGAAAACAATCACCTTCCCGCACACAAAGACAAAAACTCCCAGATTCACGTGCACAAACTCACACATAACACCCTGGAGGACATGTTGTGTGGGATAATGAGGAACAGATCTGATATGCTGAAAGGACAGAACAAAGCAATTAAGAGCATAGCAGTGTGTGTGGAGCACCCTCGGAGAGAGCCGGAGGGCAGGGCCACACACAGACACACCCATCTGCTCAGATCCTCACACACATGTGCAGACCAAAGACCAAGGGATGAGTCTGCGTGAGGTCACAATCCTTTGCAGCAGAAGGAAAGACAGATGCTGGAGTGTTTCAAGCAGATTCATAGAAGAAACAGGGAACGTAGAAGTGAGTGATGTACAATCGGGCTCAGATCAGAGAAAGCAAAAGATGAGTGAGAGAGGCTGAAAATAAAAGGATTAGATGTTCGTTCTCACCTTCTCTTGCCAGTGCAGTATCCCGATGATGACGAGAATAAAGACGCACACGCCAATCAGTGCTATCGCTGTCAATAAGACTATATTACTGGGGGTTAGGTAGAGCTTTGCACTCCAGCTGCAAAAACACAGAGAGAAAGACAAAAGAAAACTTTTTAGAGCACCATCTTTAAGTTCAGTAAAAACTTTAAACATCATTCAAATGTGAGAGAGCACCTAAAGACATTATACTGAGTGAAACCTGTGTAGATCATCAAAACAGTGACTTGTGGAGTTTACAGCACTCTTATTAGCACTACCTTCATGCGCGAGCTGTAATACGACGATTCAAACAACCTGAGAAACCTAAATATAATCAGACCTGATGCATTCTGACAAGCTGAAACATCAGGACATCAAGATGAGCCGCTTTAAATAACAGACGGAGAGCGAGCGAGAGCGTGAGAGGTGGAACGCTCTCCATTTACTGGAGAGAATAGAACGAGAGATGCTCTGTTTATCATTGCGAATTGTTTGAAAGCAAAACGGCAGCTGAAAGAGCCCGAGTGGGGTCTCTGGGGAATAGCGGGAAATCAAGTGATCTGCTCAAATATTTATGATATAGATTGGCAGACAGCTTCATTAAGATACATTTCAGCTGTGCTGGTAAACACATTAAATATTAATGCCTGAGGAAATACCTTCTCACGGTCTTGATTAAGGCTAGTGACGGATGCAGTGACAGTGTGAAACTGCTTTTAATTACGTTAACATGTTTATTATGCTTTTAAGTTTATTCTCACTAGATGCCTGTGAGATTGCATCTCGGTAGATACTGATAACAGTAAATGAAGGAACTATTTGTGTACATTTAAACTTTGTGGCGAAAATAATCATGACTGAACAGAGGGCGCTGAGTGAGTGCGTGCAACAGAGAATGGATTGCAAAAATGTTTATAAAAATATGCATTTTAATAACATAAATAATAGTACAAATGTGATCATTTAATTAACTATTTATTTATTTATAAATGTAAACTATTTTCATGAATATTAATAAAAATTGAATTAGTTAATCAATAATTACTTTTAAACTTGCTTACAGCATTGTTAACATAACTGGCTAGTAAGTTTTTCCATAAAAGTTAATTTCGTGCCTTGAATATAGGTTAGCAAAACCTGAAATTTTTGACGTTATGGGGACAAAATTTGGTCCCCAAGAGGTAAACAGTTTATAAATCATACTAAATTGTGTTTGTTTTTGGAAAATGTAAAAACACACAGTGTTTTCTGTAAGACTTTTACAGTTAGAGGATAGAATGTAAAGTTTGTACAGTATAAAAATCATTATGTCTATGAAAAGTCCAACGTGTGTGTGTGTGTACCTGCGAGGGTCATTCTGTGGATATGGTATAACAATGAGCTGGGAGTTAGGAATGATAGCGGTCCATTCCTGTTTCCTCACGTCCTGCAGGAGAAAGAGAATGATAGATGGAAGAGAGAGAATGAGTGCAAAGAATATTAGTACCATTACCGTTATGGAAATTACAGCACATTCAATTTCTGCAGCTGTCCTTTGGCAAACATGCACTAGAGCTGATGTGCCTCTGTGGAAGACGGGGGGATTTGCAGGAGATTGTATTATTGTATAATTTGACATTATTGAAGTGGGGGGTCTTAACGGAGAAGAGGGCATGTTTAACACATGTCTGTCTTCAGTCATCATTAAACACATAACGGCTGATACACTATTCCAACATCTCTCGTCGCCCAATTTGGCCCGCATTTACACTGTTTAACTAAACTTTTGCAAGCTAGAGGGAGAGCCGCACTTCAGGTGCTGATATTCTCAGCGTGAAGTGAAGTTTCAGTGCTATTACTGAAGCGAGCAAGAGCGATGAGTCCAATCAGAGAATTCAGCATCACTTTAAAGTGCAGATGAGTAGGTGGGAAGCCATTTGCAGGCAGGTGATCAAAGCTACACAAAACAAATTTTAAAAAGCTCTGTGAAGTTCAACTCTGTTACCTCAAACTGGCTACAACCCAATCAAATCCTTCAGCCGCTAACCCCATGTGATTCCATGTATGATGTTCACTTCAAATACTCTACGCAGGCCAATCGCACTGCTAGTTTGTTAAATATTTACTCCACTCTCAGAGAGATACTAATGGAAATTAAGCACTGACAGAACTAAAAAAACTAGGCCCGCATTTACACTGTTTAACTAAACTTTTGCAAGCTAGAGGGAGAGCCGCACTTCAGGTGCTGATATTCTCAGCGTGAAGTGAAGTTTCAGTGCTATTACTGAAGCGAGCAAGAGCGATGAGTCCAATCAGAGAATTCAGCATCACTTTAAAGTGCAGATGAGTAGGTGGGAAGCCATTTGCAGGCAGGTGATCAAAGCTACACAAAACAAATTTTAAAAAGCTCTGTGAAGTTCAACTCTGTTACCTCAAACTGGCTACAACCCAATCAAATCCTTCAGCCGCTAACCCCATGTGATTCCATGTATGATGTTCACTTCAAATACTCTACGCAGGCCAATCGCACTGCTAGTTTGTTAAATATTTACTCCACTCTCAGAGAGATACTAATGGAAATTAAGCACTGACAGAACTAAAAAAACTAACATGGCAGCAATGAAAACAACCTTTTCCGTTCGTCTTGAAGTCGCGAGTCTTTCAGTAGGAGAAAACGGGATCATTTTCAGTGCATTGTGCAGATAATATGCCTCCAAACACGAAGCAGCATCAATAGTCATCTATTCCCCCAGCTATTTGCAAAAAAGTTCATTAGAATAAGGGAAGTCTCTGGAAGCCTTAATGTATTATGAAGACAGTACCTCTATCAATTACAAAGGTAATTTTCCCTCTTCAACTTGTTTCTCGACAGCAATTAGTAGCAAACGTTAAATCCGTCTTTTTGAGGGAATCCTCCAGGGGTACAGATTTTAATTTCCGACAACACATTTATCATAACTCTTCATTACAGTATGACCGTGAACACGCACAGTTGAGGAAGAGTGTGGGGTCTGAATGAGATATTTTTAGCATGTGTCTTTAGTGAGTATGGATGAGGCTTGCAAATGGAAGCGATGGGGTGGTATTCGGTCTCCCTGTGGGGAGTCGAGCCTCTGCTTACTGCGGAGGGCAACTGAGGGCACTGACTGAAAGACAAAGATTTGTTACAGTCAAAGAGCCTCTACTGCTGCTCTGAGCATTAAAGAGGGAGGGCAGCTCAAGCCCACACAATTAAGAGTTATGCTAACCGACAGGCCCTGGCCTTACGATTATGCAACAGAGAGAACTCAGTGAGGCTTTTTTTTTTTTTTTTTAAATATAGAAGATATTGCAAATTTAAAGATATGAGATGATATAACGTAATTTAAGAGTGCAACCATCTACTATGTGAGAAAACATTTTATTGCTTGTGCTGACTGTTTAATGCAAGTTTGATGCAAAAAACGGTTTACTTTATTTTATGGTTTCTTTGTTACAGTGTCATTACACAAATAAGTACCGAGTAATATTAATTAACAACATGTACTTACTATAGGGTTAGGATTAGGGTTTGGTTTAGGGTTAGTTGCGCATAATTTACTGTTATTAGTACATGTAACGTGTAACAAGGACACTGTTACCCAAGTGTCAACCAAATTTTTTTCAAGTTCAACATGTAACAAAATGAAGCTCTGATTCTGTGTTGGGCAATATTGAGCAATGTGTTTTTCCACAATGTTCTTCTGACGTGATAACGTCGTTGTTGAGAGATTAGAGATGTGAAAAACGATAGAGAAGGCTGAGCCGTTTCCCTTCTGCACCCAAGCTTTGAGAGTTCAGAGCCCAAACCAGAGCTGTCAGCAGGAACTGTAGGGTATGCCGTATAGAAACATTCATCAGTGTCAGAAAAAACAACCACATATGCAGAGCTTTTTTGAGGAAATTCTCTGACAAAGTCTTCCTCTCTCATTCCCTGCAGTGTTTGTAGGATACAAAAAAACGACTCTAGGTCAATTAAAAAACTGTAATGAAATGAATATGCAATTAATAACATATCAATATTTGCTGAGAAAAGAAAAGCCCCCAAAAAGAAGATAATTAGTGTAGCAGAGGAGTAAAAATTGAACAAAAAGCACCTTTAGAAATCAATACATTACACTATTTCCAAATGCTAGATGAACATCTTTCAGCTGTTGTGTCTTGTTTTTTCAGTGTCTTGCATCATAAGCGCTGCATTTTAAAGACACCCTCTCAGGTTAAAAACACAAGACTCCTGTGTTCGATTTCATTCTGCCCCGTGCTTCGTGCAGCTGCTTGTCAATGCAAACTCTGTGAACAATTCTCTGTAAGAGCAGTTTGGCGAGTCGTTTTGGCTGTAGTAGCATATGGGTCAGAAGGCATGATTAAATGAGCCATTTTTGTGTTACTTTTACAAATAATTAATTGTACTAAATGGACGTGTTAAATCGACAGCCCTATTAAAAACACAACACGGCAAATTGCTGTACGTGAGGCTCGCTCATGCACAAGCTTTGTGGTAATGTGAATGTGTGTATGCATGTGCATGTATTCATGTGTGAGTGTGTGTTGGTAAATCAAAATCTGCAATTCTAATCACTGTTTGATAAAGACCTCTGTTTAGCTCACTGACAGCAGAGGAAGCCGACGTCTTAAATTTAAATGAGCAGCACTGGGGGGATTCTAGAGGAAGTGAAGGGAGGGAGAGATTTCAAATCGCAGTTCTTCTGCTAAAACCAGACAGGGACGATGAAAAAAATACACCATGATAATTTAAAAAACCTAGAAAGGATTGAGAGATGTAAGCACTGTCTTGGCGATATAGCTCTATAATCGTCTACAAACACGGAATATATATATATATATATATATTATATACACAGTGTAGGATATATATTCCTATATAGGAAACATTGTGTCTGACATACTTTATATAGTACATCAGACTCAATGTTTCCCTTCTCAAACACAGAAAAAGAGCAGGTAGAAGTAAACCAGGCCATCTGCATGCTCTTCCTCTCCCAGGGCCTTTCTACCCATGATTCCTCCCTCCTCCATCCATATGGCGAGTGTCTGTGAGCATGTTTGAGTAGGTGTGTCTGTTACCTTCCCTCCAGGGGGCCGGGGGATGCCCACAAACAGGTGATCCAGGAAGTTGGCGCTGCGCCCCAGACCGAGCACGGTGTAGGGCAGCTGGAGTGCGAAATGAGCCGACTGGCTGAGCTGTCCCGCTGCAAGAAGAGAGAGAGTAGATTTGAATACACACTACATATGGGTGTAGATTTTAACTAACATATATCACCATACTTTTCGCTAGTTGATTAATCATTGTACATTAAAACAATTGTTTTGTACAAGTTTTCCGAAATGTAATCTTTAAACATGCAAATGATCTTATTTGCATATCTCATTAAATATGCACTAATTTGCATACATTTTCAGAACATAAATCTGAACTTTGGATAAAGCCAAGTTCACAATTCGAGTTTGATTTTGTTGTCATTAGACTTTAAGGTTTTTCCGGGGGGGATTTTGGATTTGAACATTCAGAATATAGATAGGAATAAAACTGTAAGTTTGGTGTATGAAAGTGCTGCCGAACTGGAGAGAAAAACACTCTTTAAAGATATGGATTGAAATCGAAATCTACAGATGCAATAAAATAAACACTTAAATGTGTATTTTGGATGTTTTCTTTCTATTAGTCTGAAAGAAGAATCAAAATAGAACTTAAAACTGACCAGTGCATGAAAAAAAACACTGGTTTTGCCTGTAGTTTCTCACCTTAAATGAGTAAATGAATATGTTAATCATGTCATATGTTGGTATTATCATCTGATGGTGTCACTGTATTATGGCACGACCCCGGTACTTTATGTATAGGTAGATTACAACATGAATAATGTATTGACAAACATGCATATGTATTTGTGAATACTAAATTCACCTGTAAGTGAAGATAGGACTCTATTACAGCTTTCCTGTAACGCAAACTGGCAATGCATGAAGCAATGCAAGTCGCTTTGAATAAAAGCATCTGCTAAATGCACGGATGTAAAAGTACATTTGTGAGTCAAAGGGAGCTGAAGGAGCCGAGAGGGGAAGAGGTTACGCCACAAGGATGGAGGGATGTCTGAGATCGAAAGAACAAGGAAGAGGTAAAAAATAGAAAGGGAAAACCAGGCCAGAACAGAAGCAACAGCAGTGAGTGAGGAGGAAAAGAAACGGATGATAGAACGAACGAAGGAAGGAAGGAGGAGAGAGAGAGAGAGAGAGAGGGAGGGAGGGAGGGAGTGAGGACGTGAGGTGGAATTATAGAGGGAGAGAGTGGGATTGAGGATGGAGGAGTGAGAGGTGAAAGGGAACAGCCGAGTGTGAGGGGGAGGGAAGTGTAAGGTATGAAACAGGACATGAACAGGTAAGGGAGGGGGAGGAGAAGATGAAAGAGGAGAAAACAGAAGTAATAGCTGCCATTAGTGTCATCCATAAATAAGGCTTATTATAATAAGAGATCTCAGCATATGAAGGGCTCCGGCATAGATCCTCATGAACTTTAAATCAACCTCAACAAACTACTGCAGAATGCTGCATAATATTTTACATGCTACAATTGCTTTAAAATGGTAGGTAACCAAAAAATGAAAATCTGTCATGACCCTCATGTCGTTTCAAACCTGTGTGACTTTATTTCTTCTGTGGAACACAAAAGAAGATATTTTGAAAATTTTTTTTGTCCATACAATATAAGTCAATGGTCACCAAAACTCTTCAGAAACCTTCAGAATACCTTCTTTTATGTTCTACAGAAGAAAGAAAGACAGGTTTGAAACAAGGGTGAAAAAATGATGGCATTTACAATTTTCTTTCTTTGGGTGTTTTTGGTTACTGATGCCAGTGTAACAAAACACTATTCATGGGAGTATTTGTCACTTATGAAAAAATTATTCTGCACCTGAAAGTGTCAGACATTAAAAAAATCTTACTGACTCCAAACTTCCAAACAGTAGTGTATTATTATTTCAATATAAATTAATAACTGTTTAAGTCAGAGTTGAAGCAGAGTTTGTGAATTGGGTAAGTTTGATTAACGAATCAGATCAATCAGCAGAATGGTTTGCTCAGGAATTCCTGATGTTTTCACTATAAACTGCTGTTGTACAGAAAAAAGGAGCTTAAGATTTCATCTTTTGTGGAAATAACAGCATAAAGGTTTAAAAAACATAATGGGAGCAAGTAAATAACGACAGAACTTTCTTTTATTAGTGTACTATCCCTTTAAGTAAACTGAAAGAATATTAACCCTGGTTACAGTGACCCTGGGCTTTCTCTGAAGAGAGATTTTTTACAAAACAAGGACTGTGAAAGCATTGAGCAATGAGCAAATCTGACACACAATAATATGAGTACAGAACTAAACATAACAAAAGGTTTCTTTTAAGCACACATGCTTCTCCCTCACCGTGCTGTCTGGATTTTTAACAGTCCAAACTGTGAAAAGCACACAAATACAGTATAATCAGCTAATTGGTTTCTGACACCTGAACTAAATTTGAACTAACTGATGGAGCACTTTATGTGTGTCCTTCTGAAGCAAGTACACACACAGTCCTCAACCAGGGAAAGGTCAGTCCATTGCTCATGTGTCATGTGTCTGACTTAATGATGCCATTAAAGAGAAGAACAATTAGATGTGTATAAGCTGATTTCCCATTATGCATCAGAGAGTAGAGAGAGAGAGACAGAGAACAGGGGTCTCCTAATAACTTCCCTTTGGCACATAATAGCAGTACTGGAATTCTGGATGCAGTCTGAAGATCAATTAGATGGACTGATGGAAAATGTAGAGCGAGTCTCTCTGACCAGGAACAGATCCTTAGCTAATATAAAATAAAACAAGCAAAGCCAAGAATGATCTTTTATAGTCTTGCTCTAGTAGTGAAGTACACAATGTTGGTATTTCGATCTATATCTTCTATTATCATTTACAGAACAGAACATGTTGGTGTATTGCAATCAGTCATATTTTCTAAGCCCATAATGAGATGAGTTTCACTGGTTTTCTTTAATGAAGGACATTTCTTAATAAATGATCAAACTATTTAGGCCTACACATTCCTTTAATAGATCATCATGTCGCATGCTCATCAAGGCTGCATTTATTTGACCAAAAATACAGTACGTACACACACACACACGCACACGCACACACAATAAATAAATAAAATAAAATAAAGATAATGGTTTTCTATTTTAAGATATATTTATAATGTAATGCATTCCTGTGATGGCAGATCTGAATTTCCAGCTGTTATTTTAGTCTTCAGCATCACATGATCCTTCAGAAATCATTATCATTAATATGCTGATTTGGTGCTCAAGAAATGATTCTTATTATTGTGAATGTTGAAACAGTTGTGCTGTTTAATATTTTTGTGGAAACTGTAGAATGTTTTTCAGGATTCTCTGATGAATAGAACGTTCAAAAGAACAGCTTTTATTTGAAATAGAAATTATATAAATGATAAATGTCTTTAATGTCACTTTTGACTGATTTAATACATCCTTGTAGGGATGTAACAGTATGAAAATTTCTTATCACGATTATAGTGACCAAAATTATCACGGTTGTCACTATTATCACGGTATTGTTAAAATCTGCTGGAGACTTTTCATCAACCGGTCAAAATTTACAGCAGGGCATGCAAATTCAGTCCGTTTTTGGTCAGACAAAAACTGCAAGCAAGCTGAATGTAAATATAAGTTTCTGTAAATCCACTCGCTGACAGCAGGTGGCGCTTATGGAAAAGCTGTTTCCATAAACTCCGTGGACAAAGCAGTATTGCGATTAAGAATACTTCCTCTAGGTGTTACATGGAGCGAAGATGAAAACAAAATGCCATCGAATCGTTTCTGAAGACAGTCAGAACCTTCAGAGGTACATTCATATAATTAATTCATTCATATATTCATTTGTATAATTCCCTTAGCACTCTTTTAAAACCTCCAGCTTTTCCGCCCTGTTTTCACTCAAAACGAAGCTACTCTGCGTGCTGTGTGCACGTGAGACCGTTACTTAAAACTGCTTTATGCTGGACAGTATTTATTTATCGTGAGTTGTTCAAATCGCGGTAATCTAACACGGTTTTAATGATAATTAAAAGATGAAACGGTAATACTAACCGTGGGGAATTTTATCATGATTTATCGTCAAACCGGTAATCGTTACATCCCTACATCCTTGCTGAATAAAAGTATTCATTTCTTTCAAAAAAAAAAAAGGAAAAAAAGGAAAAAAACGATACCCCAAACTTTTGAACAGCAGTGTATAAATCTAAAGAGCAACATTTTAATTCATTTCATCAATTAATTCAATTAATATTTGTACAGAACATTTCATAATCAATATCAATTATTGTGTTAAAGGGGTCATATGATGCTGCTAATAAGAACATTATTTTGTGTATTTGGTGTAATGAAATGTGTTTATGCGGTTTAAAGTTAAAAAAACACATTATTTTCCACATACTGTACATTATTGTTTCTCCTCTATGCCCCGCCTTTCTGAAACGCGTCGACTTCACGCTCTTCACTGAGCGCTTACACAGATACACATGGGAGCATTTGAAAGGCGTGTCTATCAGTGCAGTGGATCAGTCTATGAGCAGATATATTAGGGATCCGCTGATAGACGCGGCATTCAAACGCTCCCGTGTGTATCTGTGTAAGGTAGTTGCTGTAGTAGTCATGTTTAGGAATGGTGTAGGGTTAAGGGATCTAGAATATGGTCATGCAGAATAAGGCATTATTATGCGCTTTATAATACTAATAAACAACCAAAAAAGCTAGTAATATGCATGCTAATAAGCAACTAGTTAATATAGAATAGTGTTCCCTAATCTACAGTGTTACTGTTTTAATTGAGTCACAATGTGAATTAAACCTTTTAAATTTGGCTGATTTAAATGTCATTAAAATGACAGCTACCAAAAAGAGAGTAGAAATCTCAGCGAGTATTAAGTGAACAATTTGAATAAAAACAGTTTAACAGAAAAATCAATCAGTCTTATATTTGACGTGTCCTTTAATGACAGCAGCACTTCTCAAATAAAAATATAGATACTAGTGATTTTATTATTTCTTCAGCATGAAAATGAATTAGTAAAACAAGACTAGAAGTAAACAAATGAAAAATTATATTTCTTCAAACTAAATAAAGGCACAGCTACATGTAACATTCATTATTAGAGGTTTGTGAGGAAACTTATTTAAATTTCAATAAATTTTTTTTTGTTGATAAAAACATGTAATTACAGTTTTAATGGTAACACTTTAGAATATAGCTGCAAGCAGCGATACAAGGCCAAGCTCCGAATGTGCAAGTGCAATGCGGAGCCACAAGAGCAATTAATAGCAGAAATAGAAAGTACGTAAAAAAACCAGATACAGTGGTGTGAAAAAGTGTTGGCCCCCTTCCTGATTTCTTATTTTTTTGCATGTTTGTCACACTTTAATGTTTCAGATCATCAAACAAATTTAAATAAAAACCTTCAATTAAAAACTGCATGTTGTGTTCACTTGTGTTATCTTTGACTAATATTTAAATTTGTTTGATGATCTGAAACATTAAAGTGTGACAAACATGCAAAAAAATAAGAAATCAGGAAGGGGGCCAACACTTTTTCACATCACTGTAGGTTCACAAGTTCAGGTAAGAATGAACAAAAACACATTCCTAATACTAATTCAAGAGGAAGAACACACACCATCTGGAACTAGGGTTGTCAAAAGTTCCAACTTCAGTACCAGTCGGTACTGAAATGTAAAAAATGTGATGATACCAGCATTTCCCGTTTGCGTTTTGAGCACTGTTGAGAGGATTCCTAAACACCTCTGATTGGCCATTGTGTTCACGTGTTCAACAGACATGTCTGTGATTGGCTACAATGATCATCGCTTCACGCTCTTCACTGATCGCTTACACAGATACACATGGGAGCATTTGAAAGGCGCGTCTATCAGTGCAGTGGATCCGTCTATGAGCAGATATATTAGGGATCCGCTGATAGACGCGGCATTCAAACGCTCCCGTGTGTATCTGTGTAAGGTAGTTGCTGTAGTAGTCATGTTTAGGAATGGTTATTCAACATAAATTCCCACTCACACATAACAAAATAATTAAAAAGAAGAAAATAAATGCAGTCATTAATTAGAGTTAATGCTAAATTTAATACACATACAGTATATTTTGCGTTATATAGTTTTTGTATTAAAATATTTTAATTTGTGATGGTACACAACACATTTTTAATTGATAGACTAATGAATTTGTCACAGGTTGAGGCACAGTCCTAATTAGTTTGTAATTGATCTAAAGAATTTTTTCTTGCTGGAAGAGAGGTTAGCTTAGATACTGTAGGTTGCTCCTCATTTAAGCCAATTAAGAAAACAGTGTAATTTATTTGGTTTAGTCAATTCGGTTTGGTTCAGATAATTTAATAGCAAGATAACTCAAGCTGATTTAAAAGTGAGTTATTTTCAGTGTTCCAGTTAAACTAACTTTCAGAGAATGCTATTTTTCTACTTATTTTAAACTGTTATTAGGACAGTACATGAACAATGTTGCCTTCATGGGATCTGTGGTTACTTCAGTTACTTATTTTGTCTTCAGTTACATTGTCCTCAAATAGAGAGAGGGAGAGCAAGTGCAGACAGCAGCAGAAATACCGCCGTCCCCATGTCCTGAGCTCGAGTCTAAATGTGCAATAAGTCTTGCTGTGCTGTGTTTCATTACTGGCCAATGAGAGCCTGAGGGAATAAGGGCCCTAATACAACCTGACCTGTTCTCCACTCCGCGTACAACATACACCCCATTACTGTCCTTCAGCTGACCCCAGAAACCCTGCCACAATCTCTCCAATTACAGCAGGACATTTATCACAGAACTGTAGTTAGAAGTTCAGCATCAGAGCACCGAGGGATGATGGGCCACAGTGTCACTAAGCTCTACTAACAGTTTCTGTGCTGAAATGGTGATTGCTTTTATTTATCTATTCCTCTGTGTTTTCTGTGGGAATGCCATCAACTCCCTGTCACTCCTCAACTCTTCACATGGTAACCTGTGTGTGGAGGAAAGACAGATAGAACGACAGCTAGATAGAACCACACATACATAGAAATTAGGGCTGCACGATTAATCGAAATTAAGCTATGCAAACAGCTTTCATAATTGCAGAACGATTTCTTCGATTTTATAATCGCGCGATTAAATCGTCTGCGATTATGAACACGATATTGCGTAGCTTGTCAGTGAACTACGGCTCTGTGTAGTAAACACTGCTCCACCTGAAAGCACATGCTGAAGATTTACTACTAATCAAAGAACCGGCTTTACTGACGAGATAAGCATGACAATCACATTCGATTAATCGTGCAGCCCTACATAGAATGATACAAAGGCAAAGATAACCAGAATGTTAGAAAGAACAACAGATACATAGAATGACAGATAGAACAATAGACAGACAGACAGAACAATCGACAGAATGACAGACAGAATGAAAAATGGACATATAATGATACATGGACATAAAAAAATAGATTGACATAAACCAATAAAGTAGCCTAGATAGAATGATAGAACGTAGATAGAATGACAGACAGAATGACAGAGAGCTAGAACGACAGATAAATAGAACGATAGATAGTAGGGGCATTTCCTCCGAGGAGGCAAGGGAGGCAGTGTCTATATTGGATGAGAAAAAAATTAGTAGTACAAAAATAAAACAACACCAATATTGCAAAATTTAACAATAAAAAGTGAATAAATCACAAATTTTTCTAAAGAAAGTCTGCGACACCAGCAGGTAAGGTTACACCGCTTCTCTCTTGCCTCCCCTGAGCCCATTGAGTTTTAACATACCCATTATAACAGAGCGTGCAGTGAGTTTGGTGGGGGGTAATTGAGAATGAATGGGGAAAAGTCGAGTGAGAGGAGGCAATGCCTCCATCGCGATTTTATTGGATATGACTAGTTATTTTCGGCTGTGATTGGTTCATGCGATAAATCCCGCCTCTTTGAGGACTTTGCTGCCTTATTTCAGAACACCACCACACACCACTGATAGATAGACAGACAGACAGCCATACATGATAAACGGCAGACAGACACAGATATAGAGCAAATTCCTAATAGACAGATAAACAGTTCTGTAAAACACATTAGCACCTGACCTGAACATCAAAACAAACCTGACACACAGCAGGTGAAGCCAGAGATTCATACTGAATTTCATACTCAGACTGTTAAGAAGCAAACACAGCCAAACACTTCTGCTCATTTGTATTCTGCTTCAGCAGGTGTACAACAAGACAAATCAAGAACATTATTACAGTGACATTTCATTATAGACCACTATGTCAGCATATACCATTTAACTCTGAGACTGTTTTTTTTTCAGGACACAATGACAATAAACATTTATAAATGCTCTGTCTGCGTATAGAGGTGTCTTTTATCCCTAATGAATCTCTCTTCACATTAGAGAGGAAAGAACAAAGATAAAGAGGACAATGAGAGAAAGTGGAGATATTTCAGATAACAGAAATCCTTGTGGTTTCCTGGCTAGTGGAAGAAGGGCTATAATTTGATTGGACAGAACTCAAAGACAAGTTCAGAAACTCTGGTCCAGCTTTTAAAAGCAGGACATAATTAAAAAAAAACATTAAAAAAAAAAAAGATATTAGTTTCTTCTACAAGCATGGAGCACACAAGTTCCCTAAAATCCATTATTTCCAGTAATCTGAGGATAATTTTTGTCCTTTTAGCCATTTAGTCATTTATCTTTTTTGATAGCTCTGTCACATCCCACTCTCTGTTCTGCTGAGGACCTTTAGCACAGTCTACACACACACACACACACACACACACAGAACATGTCTGCACAGATGATGCGGACATGCATGTGGCCCAGTGGAGGCACACACACAGAACTACAACATAAGAGAAACATTCATTCTGTTTATGTAATGCTTCCACTGAGAACTCAAGGTCAGTGATGTATTTCAAAAGAGAGTTCAGGAAAACAGCCATTTACACCAAAGTGATGGAATTCTGTCAATGCCGCGAGGAATTTAATCTTATCTGCTCTTAGAAAGGTGGAACGGATGATCTTGAACTTGGTCAATCAGATATCCTCAAGGGCCAAAACAACATACGAGACACTCATATATAAAATACTAAGCAATCAAGAAACAAGGCAACTCAAGCGTCATACCGATGTGTGCTTAGTTACAGAATCTCTAGTTTGCTCTATATTGGAAAACAATATTATATATCATCCATTGTCTATGGAACATGGTGTGACAATGGACAGAAATTAATCAAAGACATAATGTCTTTTCATAATGGTGTAAATGACCTGCTACATCACAGAAACTAATAGAATTGGATTCTAATATAACAATTTATTTAAATGTAAATATATTTAAATACATTTTACTTAAAACACCAATAATTAGATGTTAATTAATGAATAATACATAAAATAAAAAATAAAAAATATATAATATATAACACCAACATTCTCTATAGTGGCTGCATTTACTGGCTTCACTGCAATCAAGTGTCATAATATTGTTTCCAGGCAAGAAACACATTTCCTCATTTCCACATAAACTTAAACATATGTGAATTTTTCTTAAAAATTAAGATTTCTCACTAACAAATGTCAATCTATTATTTTTGAGTGAAAAAAGGGCAATTCTCCAGAGCATTTGTGTGCATCCTTCACACAATTTACCATGCCAGAACAGATTTTATAATTAACACCAGGATAAAGTGAGGCCAAGATAAAGTTTTTTATTGGTTTATTCAAACTCATCCTAGTCTAGTTTAGTCTGATCCATAAAAAGTAGTGAACTAGTCAGGACAGATAACTGTAGTGTGCTGAGGTTGACTTATCTTACCTTACTGAGGCAGGATATTCTGGGCAAAGAGATATGTGTGATGCCTTTCCCATCTAGTGTTAATCTTTTCTGAGCCATGTACTCACCAGACGCATTCTTCAGATAACCGTTCGAGTCCACCGATGTGTACATGACATACGGGCCAGGCTGGTTCACACCAAAGGGCTGTGGGATAGATAGAAGTGATTAACAACAAATACAATACACATACATTAAACTATTTGGCAAATGCCATTAAAATCATAAAACTACTCGAGCAGCAAAAAAACAAAAAAACAAAACAAAAACACTACCATCTCTAAAGGTGCAGTCAAATTAGAAAAATAATTTTGCAGGCCAAAAAAGGTCCATTGTCTATTAGCGATGTATGATGTGTAAGCGATGTATGAAGCGTAGCATTGCGTATTTGTGTGACCAACTTGAACCAGCTGCCAAATCTATGCGGGGAAATCGTTCGCCCTCACAAAAAAGTCTCGATCACGTAGATTCCTATTGAAATGACTGTATTTCACAGGTAAAAAAAAACAACAACAAAAAAAACTCTGTCCCTTCTCCCATAAACGCGCTGATCATTTCCTGCTTTTATGAAGCCCCTCCCTCAGAAATACGTGATGGGCTCAGATTGGCTAGCTGGCCCAGTGTGTTGTGATTGGCTAAACCGCCTCTAGTGCGCGTCTGAACGTCACGCCCCTCACCTCAGCGGCATGTGCTCCGGTTGTATTCTGCCCTACAAAGGCAAAAGACCTTAACTCGCTAGAGTGTGAAACTGAGAAAAATGACTTTAAAGTTTTTTACTTGTCCAGCCAAATTAATTATAGGTAGGACACTGGAAATTCAACAATTAGAAGTTTTAGTAATGAAAATGATCTACATTAAAAAATTGTGAGCTCAAACTTGAGGCTAAAAGAAAGTCATCCGTCATCCCACTCCTCTACGTCTACTTCTTTCATCGCTTGGATTACAGCGTCACAGCTTTTTAAATGTGATTTTCTCCAATGAGGGGGAGGAGGGGGCGGAATATTTGGCAAATTACGCTGCAGCATTTATATTATTGCACTGGTTGGCTATTAACGGCGAGCAGACAGTGTCACTCAATGTATTGGAGAATACGGCGCAGCACTTTTATTATTGCACTGGTTGGCTATTAACGGCGAGCAGACAGTGCATTGGAGAATATGGCGAACATAAATAAAGAAACGAAGTTGCTTGTCAGGTTTTCCTAACAAGCAACCATATTTATTTTAAATAAGACCAAAAAAACACAACCCGCGACCTGATTTTTTTTTACGCGACTTTACAAAAAAAGAAGCCCAAAGTCGCGTATAATACGCGGACTTAGCAACTATGCTTATAATGAAATTGTGGTGTGCGTCATGGCAGGCGTGGCATACTGGTGTGTTCACTGCGCAGACTCATTGGCATTATTGAGAGCAAACGTGAGAGGTCACGGGCCTACGGCAGGGTGTGGCCAAGTAAAAAATAAAAAACTACTGATTTTATGATTGATCATGCTAGCTACGGCATTCGAGTCCACACGCGTCCAACTAAGTGACAGCCTGGTGAATAATCTACATTACAAAAAGAAATAAAAATCTTTAAAGGTTATTCACGATTACGTATTGCTGCCAAGGTATCTAGTCTTTACAGTGCTTTGTTATATGGAGCTGTGTGGTAGATCGCGATCTATCTAATTCGTTTGTCTACACAGTAATTAAAACGCGGCAGACTTTAATAAACAGTAAAAAAAAAAGGCAGAACACCGTATAACTCCAAACCGGCACCTACAACGTAATTAAAATGCGGCAGACTTTAATGGACAGTAAAAAAAAGGCAGAACACCGTGTAACTTCCAAACCGGCACTGTAACTTAATTTTGATGCACGGGTAAACAAAGGCAGAACGGCGTAACTCAATTTGAGCGTTCCAAACAAAGTGAAAGAGCCGTAACTGGTGTTATACGGTGTTCTGCCTTGGTTTCTCTGGGGCTTTTTGAAGTTACGGTTGAGACGACCCATTATTTTCTCTGAAAAACAACGAAATTGACTCAAGATACTTATGCACATGATAAAGGATCAACAACTCATTTTCGACAAAAATCGAAGTTACGTTTTTTTGCCTTTGCACGGCAGTATTGTAAACAATGGCATCGTCTATATTGCTTATCAGTTTGAGCCTGATTGAGACGCAGATGATATTAGTGAAGAGGATCGCACAGAACCTGTGCAAGCACGGCTCTTAATGGTATGTTTTTTGATTGTTGATGTCTCATACTTTTAGATACACTGTTATTTGTAAATGCTACTGCTTATGTTAACCTTTAATATACGGTTTTATTTAAAGCTGATTAAAGCTTTAATACAGTACGGCAACCGCACGTGCGTCCATGTATAACGCTTCTCATAGCTATGTGAAAATAAGTGTATAAATGGAATAGTTCATTGTTGGAGCTGAGCTGAATGAGAGAGAGAGAGAGAGAGAGAGAGAGAGAGAGAGAGATGCAGAGCGTGTGCAGAGCAGGGGAACGAGAGGAACAGTATTAACCCTTTCGCACGTGAGTTTAAAATATTCTAGCTGAGCCCCCAGCGTGAGTTTTTTTTAGGCGACCGTTATTT